>NW_027362651.1:906997-1209330 GCF_042186555.1 Aquarana catesbeiana | reverse complement strand
TGAATTAAAAAATGTGAAAATTCTTAAATTTGTCAATTCAAAAAATGTGTGAAACTTTTACACACCGTGGCCACATAGAGAGGCCCAACATTAAAGCAGCACTCTCCGGTGTTCTAGGGGCATAAATGTCAAGTCTAATTTGACTACCTCTTACCCTTTGAGGCACTGTAGTGACATGGATGAGCCATGGATGTGAATGGCTGGGTATGGATGACTATCACCAGCAGGAGGTCCTGATTCCCCTATATACATCTTCAGTTATCACTGGTAGACATGGGCACTGCTGAAAAATGTGTTTATTTTTGTTTTCGTTTCATTCAATTTTTATTTGTTTTTCGAGTCATTCGTTATAAATGCAATTCTAAAATTTGTAAATATGAAAATTTGAAAATCCATAAGTTTGTAAATTCAAAAATCAGAAAATCCAAAAATAAGAAAGAAATTCTGAAAACTAGAAAGAACAAAATCCGAAAATTCTCAATAACAAACTAATAATAACTAACTATTAAATTTCCTTTCCAATGTGGCTGTTAATGAACATAACGAATACGAATTTATCCAAAGATACAAATTATCCAACATAACAAATGCCACATCTAAACATATGCAACCGAACAAATGAATAATAAATAATAATAAAAAGGTTTTATTATTACTATTGTTATTTATTATTATTTTTAATGTATTACGTTCCATTCGTTTAGATACGGTATTCGTTATTTTGTAGACATGTGCACACTGAAATATTTCGTTTCGGAATTTCGTTTTCGTCCAAAAAATACATTTATTTAGTTACTCCCGAAATTCGTTTTTATTTATTTCGGTTTTCGTTAAAAATTGCATTAGTCCGAAAATCCTAATTAAGGTCGAATCTGTCATTGAATGCTTATGGTGTCTGTCGAATGTTCAAAGAAGATTCGACGGAGCAGCTAAACTGTGCGACGCCATATAGTTTACCTGCTCCGTCGAATCTTCTTAGAACTTTCAACAGACACCATAAGCCAAAGTACGTGTGTACTTAGTTCTAGCTATATTACTGCTCCTCCTCTTTGGTTACAATCAGCCAATAACATTCATCATCATCATTATTTTTATTTATCTTTCCTCCCCTACGTCGAATCTTTCCTCTCTACGTCGAATCTTTTCTCTCTATGTAGAATAATCTTGGACTAATAGAGCTAAGGTTAGGCACATTCGACCACAGGTTTGATGGACAGATTGTTATTGTCATCATCATGTCGAATCTCCTATCTATATCGAACTGTTGTAGCAACGAAAACGAAAATAAAGCATTTGTTTATGTCGGATCTTTCGTTTTTCGGACTCTGCACTTTCGTTATCGTTTGTTAAAACGATAACGAAAATACCTGAAATTCGGACGAAAATGCATTCGGACGAAAACGAATGCACATGTCTATTATTTTGGATAATTCGTAGCTTCGGATAAATTCGTATTGTATTTGTTAAGTTCCAATACCTATAATTTAATAGTTAGTCATTATTTCAGATTTTCAAATTTACGAATTTTCGAATTTCCGAATATTCAAATTTACTTATACTCGAAAAAAAAAAAATACACACCGGGTTTTCCTTAATTCGGATGTTACTGAATTAAAAAATAAATTCGGAACAAAACAAATTGTCTAATCACTGGGGCGATCACCAGCAGGAAGAAGGAGGTCCGGCAACTTTCCATCAGTCTGCGGTTTTATGACCATTCAGAGCCTGCCGGTGATCACCGCTCCATATCTGTCCACATGGACCCGGAAGTAAGCTCCCCTGCTTGTTCCTGTTCCTCCGCTCTGGATTGATCTGTCTCGTCTTATTTCCCCAACCATCGGGAATGGAGTGGGCCATTCCTGTTCTTCCTGGGCTTGGAACTTACATCTTGAAGCATTTGGGTTCCCCTCCACCTTCCTCCACCTGGATATTTGCCAAGTTGAGATTGGGAACCTCACCTGCATTGTCCGGACATGTCATCCCTGCTCCAACCCAGTATCAGAGTGTGTGACGGCCATCCATCCCTCCCGTAATACAGAGGATATGCTAGCCGGGAGTTACTGTGCTCCCAAGGCTCTTTCTACCTGATCATTTGTCCATGATTATTAATGGATACATCTACTATTAAAGATTGATACTTTTTACTTTACTAACATTATTTGTTTATTAATTTACAGGAACAGCGCTCCTTGTGTGGACTTAATATGTACATCCTGGAGGAAAGAAGGGAAAGGGGAGACATGATTGAAACCTTTAGATACATCAAGGGGGTGAAGAAGGTTCAGGAGGGCAGTTTATTCAATGTGAAACCAAAATCAAGAACACGGGGACATGACCTCAAACTGACTGGAGGAAAGTTCAAAACTAATCTTAGAAAGTATTATTTTACTGAAAGGGTAGTCAATACTTGGAATAAACCACCAACAGAGGTAGTGAGACAGTCAATGGTAAATGGCTTCAAACATGCCTGAGATAAACATAGATCTAAACTCAGACACCAAAAGTAACAAAAAAAGGGGCAGACTCGATGGACTACCCGGACTTTTTCTGCCGTCACTTTTCTATGTTTCTATGTTGCTATGAATTGGTTAAAGCTCCATGTAAAGTTACAGAATATTATGATTTAACCCTTTATAGGTGAAATTCAAAAATAAATAGAAAAAAGGTCTAGGTTTCCCCTTAGTCCCTTACTTAGCCACGCAGACTAAGAGACCAGGAAAAGCCAATTTTGCTGAAATGTTAGGGACATTGTACCTATAAATAAATTGCATCAAACTTCAGGTAAAAAATGATAATAATAATTAAAGTTGGTTTAGGCATTTTTAGAACAGGTTTTTTTTAGGGTTTAACCACTTAAGGACAGAGCCTCGTTTTGAGATTTGGTGTTTACAAGTTAAAATATTTTTTTTTTTGCTAGAAAATTACTTACAACCCCAAACATTATATATATATTTTTCAGACACCCTAGAGAATAAAATGGTGGTCGTTGCAATACTTTGTCACACCGTATTTGTTCAGCGGTCTCACAAGCACAATTTTTTGGGAAAAAATACACTTTTTTGAATAAAAAAATAAGACAACAGTAAAGTTAGCCCAATTTTTTTGTATTGTGAAAGATAATGTTACACTGAGTCAATTTATACCCAACATGTCACGTTTCAAAATTGCGCCCGCTCATAGAATGGCGACAAAGGGTCAAACAAACTTTGACCCTTAAAAAACTCCATTGGCGAGGTTTAAAAATTTCTACAGGTTACCAGTTTTGAGTTGCAGAGGATCTCTAGAGCTAGAATTATTGCTCTTGCTCCAACGATTGTGGCAATACCTCACATGTGTGGTCTGAACACCATTTTCATATGTGTCCGTGACTTACGTATGCGTTCGCTTTGGCGGGACAGGGCGCTTTAAAATGTTTTTTTTTATTATTTATTTTGCTTTTTATTTTTTAATTTTACGCTGTCTTTTTTTTAAAAAAAATTGGGTCACTTTTATTCCAATTACAAGGAATGTTAACATCCCTTGTTATAGAAAAAAAGCATGACTGGACCTCTTAAATGTGAACCCGGGGTCAAAAAGACCTCAGATCTCATATTTACACTAAAATGCAATAAAAAAAATGAAATTTTCTTTTACAAAAATCAAAAAATTCCCCTTTAAGAGCATTGGACGGAAGTGACCTTTGACGTCTCTTCTGCCATTCAATGCTATGGAGCCGAGTTTGGGTCATCTTTCCCTCACTTGGCTCCAATCTGTTGAGGGAAGAGGAGCAGATCGTCTCCACCGCTGTCAACGGCTCTGGTAAGCGGCAGAGACAACTGGAGCGCGGTGGGAGGGGGGGCCTGCTCCCGCCCCCGATCAAAATGATCTTGCAGAAAATCCGCTGCTGAGACCACCTTTATCTGAAAGCCGCCCGCCCGGTGAAGAAGAGGATACCAGGGTTATGGCAGCTAGCTGCTCCCATAAAAACGATATTCCTCTTCAAACAGCCATTGTACAATGATGGCAGGCAGTCGGCAAGTGATTAAAATGTCCATTGTGTGTTTTTTTATGTTTTAACAGAAAAAATGGAGTCTAAATTGAAACTTAAACAAGCACACTTATTTTCTGTGTTTTATTTTTTTTTTTTAACACATAGCAATAAAATATTATAAAAACACAAACAATATACATTGGCGTCTTTGCATGATGTAATAACAAAAGCTTTAAATAAATAAATACTCTAAAAATAGGTAAAACATTATTTTAATTTTCTTGTACGCTTGGTGTATTTTGTTATTAATTCGCATGTTTTAGACAATCGGAAAAACAAAATAGTAACTTTCCCACATTTTCTTTCAAGGAAGTATTTGGACTTTTCATTATTTGTCTCAATAATGCTAAAATAATAAAACTAATAATGAAAAATATTCAAGATATTCAAGATATAATACTTTTATTTTTCTAACTTTTTTCCTTGACTTACTGGAAGTAAATTGTGTTTTGCTGTCACTCACCATGTCCTCCTTTTTCTTTCTCACGGTGTATTCAATCTGCTCTGTTTACATGACAGAACATCACAACTCGTACAGTTTTATGAACGGATGTCTAATAGACATGTATGTTTCCTTTAATTATGAATTTTAGATGAAAATTAGATTTTCAGAGATTTGGATGTATACAAATCTCCGAATAGATATAGGGGGGGTCATTTACTATAGCAGCGCTAATTAGCTTGAATTACCACAAATTCACGTTAATTAGCGATTATCGCGCTAATTAGTTCTAATATGTTATTCACTATAGTGCTGGTGAGATAATACTCCCAAAATCAAATTTACTCTAATTCCCTGAAAGGAAATAGCGACCAAATCCTTACTCTACTAAAACCTGGAGTAGTGCACATGGAAATAATGTTTAGAACATGATATAATTGCCTAAATGATACTGAAATATGCGGTATATTATTTAAAGATAATCTGCTTTTAAACGGTGTGAAAAAGTGATTTCTACACTGAAATATTTCCAAATATTTATAATTTGAGCCCAAAAAATGTGATATGTGTATCAATGTCAGAAATCAAAATGTATTTCCCAAAAATTTGAGGATAATATCACTATTTATTACTAATATCACTATTCTACACTCACCCACAAAGAACCCCCAAATATCACAGAATAAATCAAGAAGAGTAACTTTTGAGTAATGTAATTCCATCACCTGTATGTCCAAAGAAATGCAGTATTTATGAGTATGTATGTGTAGGAGGTTCTCACATGTGGCAGCTCTGTTGCCTAGAGGTTAGAACTTCTGCTTAGCATCCCTGAGTGTCTGGATTTGAATCCCAAACATGCTGCTTCGTGTAGAGAAGTTGTCTCATCTCCCAGGTCCTAAAACTATGTCTAAATGTAGTATTTATGTGTAGGAGAGTTCCACCACCATTGTACATCCTGCCAGCTACACTACCTAGCCAAAAGTATTGGGACACCTGCCTTTACACACACATGACCTTTAATGGCAGTCCTGTCTTAGTCCGTAGGGTTAAAATTTGATTTGGCCCACCCTTTGCAGCTAGAATAGCTTCTGGGAAGGCTGTCCACAAGGTTTAGTGTGTATGTGGCAATGTTTGACCATTCTTCCAGAAGTGCATTTGTGAGTCCAGGCACTGATGTTGGATGAGAAGGTCTGGTTTGCCGTCTCTACTCCATAGGTGTCCAAACTATGGCCCTCCAGTTGTTCAGGAACTACAATTCCCATCATGCCTAGTAATGTCTGTGAATTTCAGAGTTTTACAATTCTTCATGGGAAGTGTAGTTCTGCAACAGCTGGTGGGCCGTAGTTTGGACACCCCTGCTCTACTCTAATGCAGCCAAAAGGTGTTCTATCGGGTTGAGGTCAGGACTCTGTGCAGGCCAGTCAAGTTCCTTCACCCCAAACTTGCACATCCATGTCTTTATGGACCTTGCTTTGTGCACTGGTGTGCAGTCATGTTGGAACAGGAAGGGGCCATCCCCAAACTGTTCCCACAAAGTTGGGAGCATGAAATTGTACAAAATGTCTTGGTATGCTGATGCCTTGAGAGTTCCCTTCACTGGAACTAAGGGGCCAAGCCCAAAACTTTAAAAACAACCCACACTCTAATCCCCCCTTCACCAAATGATTTGGACCAGTGCACAAAGCAAGGTCCATAAAGACATGAATGAGTGAGTTTAGGGTGGAGGAACTTGACTGGCCTGGACAGAGTCCTGATCTCAACACAACAGAACACCTTGGGGATGAATTAGAGTGGAGACTGTAAGCCAGGCCTTCTTGACCAACATCAGTGCCTGACCTCACAAATGCACTTGGAAGAATGGTCAATCATTCCCATACACACTCCTAAACCTTGTGGACAGCCTTCCCAGAAGAGTTGAAGCTGTTGTAGCTGCAAAGGGTGGGCCAACTCAATATTGAACCCTACGGACTAAGACTGGGATGTCATTACAGTTCATGTGCGTTTAAAGGCAGGCGTCCCAATACTTAGGCCAATATATTGTAGATTGTTTGTGACACTGAGCATGGCTATGGACTTAGGGCTGGTTCACACCACAGAGATGCAGACATCATGTGTGAGGCTGCTTCCTGGCTAAGTGCATAGCAATTCTGTCTAGAAGCACTGGGGTTGCTGGCTCAATTCCCCGACATGCTAATGCTTGTGCAGTAGTTTATATGTTCTCCCTGTGTGGGTTTCTCACCATAATCCAAACACATGCTGGCGTTGTATTTGTCTCCTGTCAAAATAGTCTCTAATCTTAAGAAAGTTAATTTTGGAGTTTAGATTGGAAGCTCATTACAGCCAGGGACTGATGTTATTGGGGGTTATTTACGAAAGCCAAATCCACTTTGCACTACCAATGCAAACTACAAGTGCAAAGTGCACTTGAAATTGCACTGAAAGTGCACTTAGAAGTGCAGTCACTGTAGATCTGAGGGGAAGATCTGAAATGAGGGAAAGCTCTGCTGATTTTATCATCCAATCATGTGCCAGCTAAAATGCATTTATTCTCCTTGCATGTCCCCCTCGGATTACAGCGACTGAACTTCCAAGTGCACTTTCAGTGCAAGTGTAGTTTGCACTTGTAGTGCAAAGTGAATTTGCCTTTCATAAATAACTACCAATGTTTGTTAGCACTAATCATGCCCAGGGACTTGGACATTTAAAATTTTAGGGTTTACACTGCACAGGTACATATGCTTAGAAAACTGTTGCTTTGTTTATGTGGATGCAAATAGACTTCAATCTTTGGCCTGTAGTTAGAGATTTGATGCACATAGCCAAGGGCTAACACAGTTGTAAATAGTATTACGTGTTCCTGCCCATCAGGTGCAATCACTTTAGACATACACGAAGAGACAGATTGAAAAATACTGGTGGGCATGTACTACTATTGGGCGTGTACTTCTATTGGGCGTGTGTCAATGTGCTAACAATACAACCTCTCTTATATAAAGGCCTGCTGTAGGGGGGGTTTGTTTGGCCTGAGGTGGTCAGGTTTTTTGCTGTGATTTGTGGGAGAGAATGAATGATATTGTGCATGTTGACAAATGACCAACTAGGGCTGTTTGCTCAAATTCTTATGCATTTTTTCCATAAAAAGTGGGTTTATGTGGCCATGCTGTCAATGTTGTGCGTGTATTGTTCCTGTCTGACCATGCAAACATGGTTTGGGAGCATCTGCTAACCATCTACTTTTTGATCTCGTTAATTATTCGTGTACACAGAAATGCAGCTTCCAGCAGACATACTCACCAATGTATGTGTGGATTGTGGGCTGGTGGTGGGTGTTTTGAATAAGTGCCTTTTTTATTATTATGTTGGAATGCTTTGTAAGAATAATGACTGTTAAGTATGTTTCTATAATTTGGCAGATAAAAATGTGATGTGTTGCCCGTTATACACTGAAAGTAAAGCTATGTCCACTCTAAGGTTTTGTCAAATTTTAGATTGTAAGCTCCGATGAGCAGGGCCCTTAAAATCTAATTGCTAAATGTAGCACCATATATCCTGTCCAAATTTTTTTTGAAACTAGTAAATTAATGTACATATTTTTTTTTCTGCTGGCAAAATAAAAAGTACTGTCATGACTAGTACTTACCGAGGCCAAGATGCCGAGAGTGGCTCGCCCTTACAACCATGTGCACCCTGTCCCCCGGAGGTGATACAGGGAACAGGTGACAAGTGGTTGAGTCTCAGGAACTGACTGGAGGTCCTAATACAGGGCCGGAGGATCAGGTGCAGGATAAACAGAGAAGTCCATGAAACAAGCCAGGGGTCAAAACCAGGTGAGCAGACAAGCAAATCCGTAAGGCAGGCCAGGGGTCAAGCACAGGTAAGCAGATCAAAGCAGAGTCAGTTTAGAGTAAGCCGAGGGTCAAGCACAGGTAAGCAGAGTCCGTTTGAGTAAGCCGAGGGTCAGATCGAGGAGAGAGGTAGCGAAGTCAGGTATAATCCGGGTCAAGCAGGTGATCAGAAGAAGCAACACGGTAAACAGGAACTACGGGAAGCTGACGACAAACCAGCATCCCGTCTGGGCACTGTAGCCGTCTAAAGTAGTCTCGCCACAGTGTGTGCGTTGGCGTGCGCCAAACGCCCGCGATGTTCTACCGTGCACCCGCACGAGCAACCGCGCACACCCGGGGACTGTTGTGCACGCACCGCGACATCTGACCACATAGGGGTGTACGCTGAAGTGCCAGTCCACCGCGCATGCGAGCAGGAGAACGGCGAGCGGAGGCAGAAGACGTCCTCTGACAGTGCCCCCCCAGGGGCGGACACTGGACGCCCAAGCTGGACATCAACTCTGGGTGCTCTTGGTGGAAGGCTTGAATTAAACGTGGAGCGTGCAGGTTCCTAGCGGGCTCCCAAGAATTGTCCTCAGGAGGGTATCCTTTCCAGTGGATCAGGTATTGAAGCTGCCTGCCCCTTTTTCTGCAGTTCAAAATGGACTCCACTTCAAACTAATTTTCCCTGTCCACAATAATTGGCGGGGGAGGAAGTTCCCTTCTCGCGGGAAAAGAGCTGGACACAACAGGTTTCAACAAGGATGCATGAAAGACAGGATGAATTCTGTAAGAGTTTGGTAATGCCAGTTCAAATGCCACGGGGTTTATCATCCTTTTAATTTGAAAAGGCCAGATGAACCTAGGTCCAAGTTTGATGAACCTAGGTCCAACGTTTCCGTGATGGCAGGGGTAATTTAAGATTTGTAGTTGACAACCAGACCTCCTCACCCACATTGAAAATTGGATTCTCCCTCCTCCCTCGATCATACTGTTTCTTATAGTTATCTTGAGCTTTTTGTAACATATCCTGGATCCTTTGGAAGTTAGATTGTATGGAAGTTATCCGGTCTTGAACAGCAGGAACAGACATCTCAGGGATGTTATTAGAGAGGAAAGTAGGGTGAAACCCAAAGTTTGCCCAAAAGGGTGTTTGGTTCATAGCCGAATGAATAGAGTTATTATAGGCGAATTTGGCATACAGGAGGAGACTTGCCCAATCGTCCTGAGAGCCAGAACAGAAACAACGGAGGTATTGCTCCAGGGTGTGATTTGTCCTCTCTGTCTGGCCGTTGCTCTGAGGATGGTACGCTGAAGAGAGGCAAATTTTAATATCCAAGATTTTGCAGAGTTCTTTCCAGAATTTAGAAGTAAATTGCACGCCCCTTTCTGACACAATACTTTTAGGCACACCATGGAGTCTAATTATTTCTTTAAAAAAAATATTGGCTGTATCCAAGGCAGAAGGGGTGCCCATCATGGGCAAAAAATGAGCCATCTTAGAGAGACGGCCGACTACAACAAAAATGGTAGTGAAACCTTCTGAGGCAGGTAACTCCACAATAAATTTATGATAGTAATTCCGCGCTTAGGAGTATAGAAACAAGGAAAGACTGCTGCCGCCCTATAAATGAAAATCACCGAGGTGAAATCCAAAACGTAAAAAAGTTTTAAACAGGGGAATTGGCGCTGTCCAGCTATATGTGCATAGATAGTGATTCGTACAAGTGCAAAAAAGATTTGTAAATACGTGTACCAAATATTAATATTGTGCGTGTAACAATTGTGTTTGCAGAGGTATCTCAAGTGTAAACAATACACCTAATAGGTATAATGTGATAAAGTGCAACATGCTCCTAAGATATATGCAAAAATACCAATATACCAAAAAATTATATGTGTATAGAGAATTATGCCTATGGCTAGAAAAATGGCAGAAAAAACAGAATCCAATATATAAATAATTATGGCAATCAAACCAATATGACAATCCAAGCAAACAATAAAAATAATAAATAATAAAAATAAAAATAGAAATCCCCAGCATATGTGCATAAAAAGTCCAAAAAAAGAAAAAGAAAATTTTGTGTATATAAAACAAGGACTTATAAAAAGTGAGTGTCCAAAATCAAAAGTCCTAAAAGTGTATCCTTCTAGTGAAGAAAAGCGTAGTCTCAGCATTAACTGATAGTGTCCCGTCCTTCACTGCACCCCCACTCGTGCTTGCACTCACTGGACTGCCTAACCCCTGCAGGGGTAAAAGGCATATGTAGACAATCCTGCGATGGCGGAACCGGGATGCGATCCTCCGTCCGGGGGTATTTTATCCTGCTCGATCTCCTCCCGGTGTCCGCTCTCCTCTGTCTCCGGTGATCTTCACAACTTCGAGCAAAACTCACTTCACCGAGGAGCCCTGCCCTACGGCGACCAATCAGCGTCAGAGAGGCAGATTGGTCGGGCTGTCTGCCTCTCTGACACTGATTGGTCGCCGTAGGGCAGCACACGCACGCGCCGCACCATCGGGCCACGTACGGGTGTACGCCGAAGCACCAGTCCGCCGTGCATGCGTGCAGGAGCACAGCGAGCGGAGGCAGGAGATGTCCTCTGACAAGTACATTATTGAACTTTGTTGTGGTGGTTTTTTTTGTGGGTTGTGGTGGTTTTGGGAAAGTTTGTGCACCAAAAAAATGAATCTCTTCACCTTGATGCTACTTTGAAATCGCGCTACTTCACTTGAAGTATGATTTCAGCACCATTTCAGGTGCTACTTGATAGACAACTGTGTGGCTTCATACACAGATGTCTATTGAAGTCACACCTGAAATCGGCAAAAGTAGTGCAGGAACTACTTTTGCAAATCGGTGCGTCGCTGCAAAATCAGTGTTGCATCGATTGGAACAGTGCCATTGCTGCCAATAGGCTGCGGCTTGTCATGTAATTTGATCTCTCAAATCGCTCCAATGTAAACCTAGGCTTCAGCACACCTGCAAGTAAGTGATAAAGGTGGAATCTTATATATAACAGCTGTGGAGAATTGAAGGTAATGAATTCAGCTGGTGGATAAGTAGTGTTGTATGTGTCAGCTCTGGTTCAAATTGATGCAATGTGACATGTCAAATTGGTGGCAATTGCACCTTTCTAATTGGTGCAACTTTGGGGTGCGATTTGTATTGATATTAGTGCAAAAACCTGCACAAATGTATCCGATATTTCCCCCGCAGTCGAGACTGACACGCAGGAATGAAATCATATGAGTTCAGCTGAACAATTTCCTCCCACTGTCAGTGTGAACCAGGGCTCAAACTGGGCCTTTGTCTTTGTAATTCACCTGCACTATCCCAGAGACACCATTTCTTAGCAAAATCCCTTAAGTTTACCTTCAAATATCATTATATGTAGAGATACAGATTTGCATATCTGCAAATAAACGAAAATAAAAATCCTAATCGTGGTCACGATCAAATATTAGCAGCTGCAGTCAAAAGAGCGTGGTTTCACCTTCTGACCTGGAAATGAGTCATTGTAATCACCCGGAAGTTCCTGTGCTGGTCAGGATCTCCATCTAGGTGGACATGGCGAGGTCCCTCTTTAGCAAAGAGGAGGTGCTGCTGATTTGCTGGGTAAGTGTAGGATATGTACTTACTCAATGTTGGTGTGGTAGTTAGATTTGGTGTGGGTGGGGTTCATTGATTTGTTTGGCATCACCACACATTTGCTTCTGGCCCATGTGCACACATCACTTCCTGCATTTGTTTTGCTGATGTAAATCAGTACGGAATATGCAAGTATAAATGAGGGCTCCATTCTAATAAAATATATATGACATAATAGAAAGGGCTCCTTTCTATTAAAACAGATATGAGTTGGGTGACTTTTCCAGAAAATTTGGACCTCTGAGTTGCATGACAAGTTGTATCCCATGATTCTCAATGATAACTATTCATATCTGTGCTACTTTAAGTCGCACCAACTTCAAAGTAGTCCCTATACTACTTTGATGTGACTTTCATGTGACTTGAGTGTAGTGATGTAGTATATTATTAATGTATATTGGTAGTGATCGGGTATATTAATATATTGGTTATTATAATGATGATGATGTAAGTACTCTTCCGCAGCAACCCAATTCTTCCAGAGAGATGCACTTTATTGACTTCCAACACAGAACAAAGTCCAAAGTCCACAGATGACAAAGAAATCCGACAGAGGAAATATAATTCAGAAACCCATCTCCTAGGCCTGTGCGTTCCCAGCCATGCACAGACAAGCCCCACTCATACACATACAAGCCTCACTCACTTACTAAACCTATAGACTGAATGCCATGTTATATTCACCAGGCATTGAATGGCTGAGCAATTTGATTGGCCTTTGATTAGCTTTAGTCTTTCAAACAGACAACAACCCCCAGCCGTGAACAGCTGTAGTCATAAACCACCCCAATTTGCACTCCCGCATATCAACATCAACAAGTCCTCTTTAGATATGTGTATACCACCTGAACACCCTTTGAAATGTTCAAATAGACTTGCATATGATTAACACATCAAAGAGTCTTCAGCTTTTCCCTTGCTATGTTAAAATTCAGTTGGACAATGCAACTGAATTTCTGGTCAGCACTCCAATACAATATTATACATAAATTGGCCAACATATTACAACATATACCCCCACTTGGGTCGGTTCTATCTACTAGAACTGACCCATAAATCAAACAACAAAAAATATCATCATGATTTAAGGTACTGGATGCTTTACAATGGCTCATATAAAATATGAAGTTGAAACTGGTTACATCTCTCTTCGCCAGCCTCTAAAATATCCCCATGAAACAGTTATTAGATAATATAACTTTTAGACCATGACTGGAAAAGGATTTGGTAAACGTCAGTGGCCCATATAGCTGTTAGGCCTTATTATATCACATCAAGATCTTGAATATTGCGCAAAGACGAGCTGATGTCACAGTCCATCCTTCGGTCTGACTTCATCACATCTCTCACCATCTCACTGAAAGTAAACTTGGTATGTTCTGGGAACTCCAATCCACATAAGTCCAGGATTTTTTTCCATCTCCAGGCTCAAGCTTTCCATTTTTAAAGATACTTTTACGCAAACACTCTACTTTCATCTTTATAGTAAGAAGAACTATCAATGTACCAGCACTCACTTTCAAGGTCAAAAGGTTTGGATATGGCAGTAAAAACTGTGCTTCAAACTATTTTCTTGCACTTGACATTCATGAGTCCATCTTGCAAGCATTTTACAATTCACATCTGCTTCTTTCCATTTCCACAATTTGAACAAAGATGACCGGGTTGTGTACCTGTCAAGTACCAGAATTTGTTGATTGCCAGCCACAATTTGCTTTTGTAATTTGCTGTAGGCCGACCCCTCATTGTCTTCAATAAAGCAGTTACTTGGATCATTCAGTCCATAATTACACTTGAATGGTATACCAACATATACATATAGATATACCCCCACACGATGGTTCAGATAGAATCAGCTTGACATCAGTGTTTATCAGATCTTCTATCCAGACAAAGCGGCAGTGGAAATTCTTGCCAGTATCTTCACCATGAAAGGTAGAAAGGTCTTTTTCATCCATATATGTCATAGCCTTTAGCATATTATAAACAACTGAATCAACAAAGTTTCAAATCATGACTAGAGTGATGAATTTCACTCACCCCTCTTATAAATTTAGGAAAACCACCCAACATACTATAATTTATGCTATGCCAAGCCATTGAGCAGCATCTCACCTTAGATGTCAAGTATATTGATCAATACGCATTATGTAATATGTACAGATGTTATGAAAATTATTTTAGGTTAAAATGCCTCTCTTTGGTTTTAAGATAAAGTTCAAGAAATAAAACAAACAAAAATAAAAAATGAAAAGCAAAATATATCAGGAAAAGGGAGAAAAATTAAAAATTAGGGCGTTGAAGAAAAAAGAAAAAAAAGGTCCATTGCTTGATGAATTTCGAGAGAGTCCATGAATGCTTTATAATTCCATGTATAGTGATATATTGTCTATTCAGCATTTCTCCCATAATTCTCCACCACTATTCAATTTCAGACTTCTGCTATTCACATGCAAGCATCTTCAGACATCCCTGAAAAACAAAACTCTCCAACAAAACTAATTAGCAAGGTCCTTAAACATTTTGTTTGAAGTTAAAACAAAACCCTATTTACACGTTTACAGTTTGGAGCTAATTCACCCCCACTGCTAGAGAAGTGTCATCTGCATTCAAAAACAGATCTGGAGAATGTACATCTTGTACATTCATGACACCCTGTACCCCCTTCAACTGCTCTAATAATGTATCACGTTCCCCTCTCATCTTGTCATACTCAATTTTCAGGTGGTCATATTTATGTTTTAACTGAGAGAACGGTATCCAAGTCTTTGACCTTTTCTTATTATTATTTTGGTCAGCTCTGTTTTTCATATTAATATCACCTATGTTTGACCCGGAGTGTCCTCTCTGGGTGTTATCATAGGATATTATCTTCTGATCTTTATGTTCAGTATTTGTCCTAAACAATGTGGCTAAATCAATTTTGACAGCCTGCTCATTTGACTTTCTCCATAAATGGTCTGCTCTCAACAATATGTCTTTTAAATCATGAGGATTTGGGGTAACTAATAAAATATTTTGTTTGATATCTTCATACAACGCATCTAGAAACATACTCATATGTATCAAGCCACCACGCTCAAATGCAAGATTATTACCGACCAATAATTCCATAATAGTTGCTATCCTGTGTGACAATTCATAGGGAGATTCATTTTGCATTTGTTGGATCTTTCCATGAATAGTAACATCAGAACGTACACCATACAGAACACATAATAATTCCAGTAATATGTCCCTTGTCCTCAGAGGCTGAATACAGATTTGTTTAATTCTCATCCAAAGACCACTTCCTATAGAATGTTGCAAAACTCTTTCTAAGTCAGATGGGTTGAGATTGTACATATCTCTGACTTGCTGCACGTCACAAAACCATTTTAAAAATCTGTTTAAATCATGGTATGGAACCATTCCTATTTCTTTAAGAATTGCGTCTAATTCTTTTGGTTTTAACGGCTTCATTACAAGCTGAACTTCACCTGTATTATTATTATTGTTATAAACTGTGGTAGTCACAGTGGGGGCAGCTGGTAATGAATTATCACATTTAATATGAGGTTCTGTTTGCTGCAGATTGCTGAATCCAAGATTTGATGCATATCTGCATTCCTGAGATCTCTTCTCTAATTCCATAATTCTTAATTTTAATCTCTCATTTTCCTCTGATAATTCATCACAATGTTTAGATTTCTCAAGTAAAGCTTCTCCAATCGTAACCGCATGCAATTTTAAATTTACTGTCTCGGTGTCTGATTGGTTTTGTAACCTCTCACAAACATTGTTGCTATTATCAACTGCCTTCTGTAACTGGGTAATTTCCTCAACCTTATAATTCAAAGAACTTTCCATTGTTAGACAGCAAGATAACAAGCCCTGTATAATACAACCTTTTCTTTTACTTTCTGAAATTTTGCTATCAAAAACATTTTTCTCTAAAAATTCCTTCATCATCGTCCATGTCTGCTTACATTTTTCTGGAATTTCATAAGGACCACCATGGCGCTTAATACATTTTAATACCCATCTGTTAACTTTATCAGAACTGACACTGGCTTCACACTGAGTAAGCATTTTGACTATATTACTAATAATTAAAAAAAAAAAATATTTTACTCACCGCATTAGTTACTCCTTTGGCTTCCACTTCAGGTCTTCTGGTACACGACACAGTCCTTTTTTTGTTGTTGTTTCCGGTCTCCAGAGAATAATTCTGGGGTTCCCAACTTGTTTAAATTTGTAGATCAGACTCTCTTATGTCACAACCAGACATTCCAGACATTAGAGTCACAGCACAGCTCTTGGTTCTTCATCAGACTTCTGTCCACCTCACAGGATTGTTGTCACCACCGACTTCTGTTACTAAGTCCGAAAATGCTCTTCTGGTCACTTCACGGCACCAGTGTAGTGATGTAGTATATTATTAATGTATATTGGTAGTGATCGGGTATATTAATATATTGGTTATTATAATGATGATGATGTAAGTACTCTTCCGCAGCAACCCAATTCTTCCAGAGAGATGCACTTTATTGACTTCCAACACAGAACAAAGTCCAAAGTCCACAGATGACAAAGAAATCCGACAGAGGAAATATAATTCAGAAACCCATCTCCTAGGCCTGTGCGTTCCCAGCCATGCACAGACAAGCCCCACTCATACACATACAAGCCTCACTCACTTACTAAACCTATAGACTGAATGCCATGTTATATTCACCAGGCATTGAATGGCTGAGCAATTTGATTGGCCTTTGATTAGCTTTAGTCTTTCAAACAGACAACAACCCCCAGCCGTGAACAGCTGTAGTCATAAACCACCCCAATTTGCACTCCCGCATATCAACATCAACAAGTCCTCTTTAGATATGTGTATACCACCTGAACACCCTTTGAAATGTTCAAATAGACTTGCATATGATTAACACATCAAAGAGTCTTCAGCTTTTCCCTTGCTATGTTAAAATTCAGTTGGACAATGCAACTGAATTTCTGGTCAGCACTCCAATACAATATTATACATAAATTGGCCAACATATTACAACATTGAGGTACATAGGGTGCAATATTACACAGGCATTCCCAGAAGTTGGGGCCAATTGGCAGCAAAATAGTGTGAATGAGATTCATGAATAACACCTTTGAATTTGGCCCTATTGTCACTTGTGCATCCTGAAAGTGGGGCAAATTCATCCCTGCACTACCTTGATTTGACTTTGATGCGACTTAATGTCCATACACCACAAGATTACACAGACATTGCTTCAAGTCATTGCAAAGCTGTGCAATTTTAAGGTCGCACAAGTGCAAATGAGGCTTTTCAAAAGTGTTATCAATTGATCTCAATAGGTTACTTTCACACTTATTATTATTCACAATTTATATAGTGCCAACAGTTTACACAGCGCTTTACAATGTATAGGGGGGACAACACAATTACAGTACAGTTCAATACAAAAGGTACAGGAGGGCCCTGCTCGTAGAGCTTACATTCTAAAGGGAGGGGGTGGTGGTACAGAAGGTAATAGCTGCAGAGAATGATTTGATGGGGGGTGGCTCTGGGCCAGTTAGGTGGGTGTGTGATAGGCTTCCCTGAATAAATTAGTTTTCAGGGATCTCCTAAAGGTGGACAGGTTAGGGGCTGATCGGACATACTGGGGCAGGGAGTTCCAGAGGATGGGAGAGGCTCTGGAGAAGTCCTGAAGGCGAGAATGGAAGGAGGTAACAAGTGAGCTAGAGAGCAGGAGGTCCTGGGAGGAGCGGAGGGGACGATTTGGGCGATATCTGAAGATGAGGTTGGTGATGTAGATGGGGGTGATGCTGTGAATGGGCTTGTATGTTATGGTTAGCATTTTGAATTTTACACGGTGGGGTAGGGGAAGCCACTGAAGGGATTGGCAGAGAGGAGCAGCAGTCATGGATCGGTTAGTGAGGTGTATTAGTCTAGCAGCAGAATTCATTATAGACTGAAGGGGGGATAGCCTGCTTAAGGGTAGGCCAGAGTTGCAGTAGTCAAGGTGGGAAATAATCAAGGAGTGAATAAGTTGCTTTGTGGTGTCAGTCAGGAAGGGTCGAATTCTGGAGATGTTGTGGAGGCTAAGGCCGCAGGATTTAGCCAGTGATTGGATATGGGGGCTGAAGGAGAGGTCAGAGTCAAGGATTACACCCAGGACCCTGGCATGTGTAGAGGGACCAATGGTTGTGTTGTTGATATTAATGGTGAAGTCACAGGGGGGGACCGTGAAGGAGGAAATATAACAAGCTCAGTTTTAGAAAGATTGAGTTTGAGGACGTGGTGTGACATCCATATCGATATGTCATTCAGTAAGTTTGAGATCCATGAATAGATCGAGGGGGTGAGTTGAGGAGTGGAGACATAGATCTGGGTGTCATCGGCATATAGGTGGTATTGGAAGCCATGGGAGGTTATCAACTGGCCTAGGAAAGAGGTATAGAGTGAGAATAGGAGAGGCCCAAGGATGGAGACTTGTGGTACCCCAACAGAAAGAGGAAGGGGAGTGGAGGAGATGGAGTTGTAAGTGACACTGAAAGTGCGCTGAAATAGGTAAGAGGAGAACCAGGATAAAGCAGAATCACAGAGGCTAGGGGAGTGCAATTTTCCTGAGGAGGATCAGGTGGTCAACTGTGTCAAAGGCAGCAGAGAGGTCTAAAAGTATGAGTATCGAGTAGTGCTCATTGGTTTTAGCAGTTAGTAGGTCATTGGTGAGTTTTAGTAGGGCAATTTCAGTAGAATGTTGTTGGCGGAAGCCAGACTGTAGGGGGTCGAGAAGGGTGTTGTCCGTGTCACTTGGGTGACTTTTCATGCAGCTTTGGACCTCAGAGGCACATGAAAAGTTGTCCCCCATTATTTCTATTCATATCTATGCAATTTCACCCATGTTCACATAGCTCTGAATTGACATGTCAAATTGCAGGCCAAATCGGCGCCTATTGAAAGCATTGGAACTGTCCAAATTGGTGCAATGCTACAACGATTCCCAAAAGTAGTTCCTGCACTACTTTGGGCAACTTCAGGGGGCGATTTCTTACCTCCCAACTTTTTAAGATGGGTATAAGGGACACCTATTAGCAAAAGTATGTAGGCATAGGACACACCTCCTAAAAACACGTTCTTAAAGGAGAATTATTCAAAAAAATAAAAGTGTAAGGCTGACCGCAGGTCAGCCTGTAATTGTAGGAGGAGTCAGGCTGCATAAAGCCTGCCCTCCTTTTTCTCCTTCCTGTGGTCGTAGGATCTCGTGTCGACATGTCATTTCCGGGTTAGGGCAGGTCACGGCAGATCACTTCCTGTTTCGGCTTGCAGGGCGGCAGCATGGTCGGCTGCAAGGTTCTCTTTGGTTCTCTCTCCCGGTCGCGGTTCCGGTAGGTGTGGGTGGGTGGCATCAACAGAGGATCCACAGGTGCCGGCCTGGGCTGGGGGGGGCAGCCTGTTGCAGGGGGCATGTCGGCTCTGGGGTAAGCCTTTGTGCATGTAAAGGGTGGTGATGGGGGTGTTTGGCCACCCTCTGCTCCTCTTCTTGTGCTGCTCTGGTTTTTAAGGGGGCCACCTGTCCGCTCCTCCCGGTGCTGACGTGGGGGGTGATTGGCCACCTGTCTGCTCTTCTCCCTGTGCAGAACCACCTCCACGTGGGAGCCGCCATCCCGGTACTCGCGCTGTGGGGGAAGGGGATCAGCTGTGGTATTGCTAAGGTATTTAATGTATTAATGCAGATGGGGGTGTCCATGGTACAGTTTGCTGACAGGGCAGCCTGCGGGTGCTGCCTTTTCACCTGCATGGGGCCACGCTACTAGCATCCGGTTACCTCATGCCACACATGCATAAGCACAGGGTTCAGGGGTTAATTCAGGCTGTGGGGTTGTCATGACACTTGCTCATCGCCTGTCATCTCATGTTATTCTGTGGGGGTCCTTTGGGGGCATGCAATTTATGGTTTCTCATGCATGTTACGGTTTTTATGCGATTTACGGTTTCTCATGGAATTATGGTTTCTCATGTACAGTATTTTACGGTTTGCATGCGATTTACGATTTCTCATTCATTTTACGTTTTTTTTCATGCAATTACGGTTTCTCATGCATTTTACGGTTTTCATGCGATTTACGATTTCTCATTTATTTTACGGTTTTCATGCAATTTACGGTTTCGCATGCATTTTACGGTTTTAATGCGATTTACGATTTCTTATTCATTTTACTGTTTTCATGCAATTTACGGTTGCTCATGCATTTTACGGTTTCCCGTGCATTTTTACGGTTTCTCATGTGATTACGGTTTCTCATGCATTTTTACGGTTTCTCATGTGATTACGGTTTCTCATGTGATTACGGTTTCTCGTGCATTTTACGGTTTCTCATGCGATTTACGGTTTCTCATGCATTTTACGGTTTCCCGTGCATTTTTACGGTTTCTCATGTGATTACGGTCTCTCGTGCATTTTACGGTTTCCTGTGCATTTTTACGGTTTCTCATGTGATTACGGTTTCTCGTGCATTTTACGGTTTCTCATGCAATTTACGGTTTCACATGCGATTTACGGTTTCTCATGCAATTTACGGTTTCCCATGCATTTTTACGGTTTCTCATGTGATTATGGTTTCTCATGCATTTTACGGATGCCCGTGCATTTTACGGTTTCTCATGCGATTTACGGTTTCTCATGCGATTTATGGTTTCTCGTGCATTTTACGGTTTCTCATGCATTTTACGGTTTCTCATGCATTTTACGGTTTCGTGCATTTTACGGTTTCTCATGTGATTACGGTTGCCCGTGCATTTTACGGTTTCTCATGCAATTTCACAGTGTTCTCATGCAATTTCACAGTGTTCTCATGCAATTTCACAGTGTTCGTTCTCATGCAATTTTACGATTTTCTCATGCAATTTACGGTTTTCTCATGAAATGTACGATTTCTCATGCAATTACGGTTTCTCATGCAATTTGTCACTTCTTATGCCTATTCATGTTTTTCCCATGCTTCTCTCGTTTTCCCATGCTTCTCTCTATTTCCCATGTCTCTTATGTTTCATGTCATATGCTTTTTATGTCGCAGCCTTTCGTTCGCTGCATTTCCGTTAGCTAGGGCTCACATTCAGGGTCTGTCACGTTTACAGATCCGTACGGGCTGAGGTTTGGTTTTAATTGATTGTTGTCCCACAATCTTCTCGCCTGTTTTCCATACGTCATACGTGCACGTTCACAATTACACCTTTACTACTACCCACCATGGTCTGTGGGTACCTTAGCCCTGAGTGTTTGTTTTAATTTCCTGTCCTGGCGCTGCAGGTTGCTCGGGTTCGCTCACTGCATACAGTAGGGGGGTGTCGTCATTAGGTTCACATTCTTGTGCTCTTGGTCTTGTCATTTCTGCACCCACATCATCATACTTGTCAGGTACCAGGGGTGTTATGTCTTGGGCTGGTTGTATGTAATGTTATCTGGTTGCTTTCAAACAGCTGGGTTGTTCATGTTCTGCCACTGCAGATTACCCGTCACGTCTATGGGTTTAACAGATTGAGGTGATCGTTTTTAATTGGCTTGTTCGGTGGCAAGTCTCCTCATCTGTTCTTACGCTGCTTATGTATTTCGTACAAACTCACGTTTCTCATGCAATTTACGTTTTCTCATGCAATTTACGTTTCTCATGTTATTTTCGTCTCTCATACTAGTTACGATTCTCATGCAATTTGTTGTTTCTATGATAAACTCACATTTTTATGTTTCTCTCGTTTTCCCAGGTTTCTCATGTTTTCCCAAGGTTACTCTCGTTCTCATGTTCTCACACTTTTCATCAATTCACGTTCTCGTGCTACCAGTGTTTCTCATGTAGGTTGCGGTTTTCTTGCAGCCTCGGTTCTCATGCTGCTCACGTTTGTCAGCTCGCGCTATACATGTGTTTTGTTCCTTCACGCAGCTTATGTTCCTGGCGCAGGTTTCTCAGTCTGCTCACGTTTCTCTCGTAGTTCATGTTGCGGTCCCAGTGGTGTGTCACTGCCACTCGGTTCATGGTTACTGTTTTCATCGTTTTGTGGGGTACCGTTCATATGTTTTGTCCTCTCGGTTGAGTTGGCCGGTTTTAATTGGCGTGGGCAGCAGCAATTGTTCTCATCCAGGTTACATTCTTATCTCGGTTCTGTTTTATAAATTACATCTCACCACTTACTTCAGCACCTGGATACGTTTTCAGGTTGCAAATATCCGGTTTTTGCAGGACATGTCTCAAGCAGTGGATTTTGGGGTCTTCGCTTCTTTCCCTCCTTCTCCAACTGGTTGGGTCGGAGCACAGTAGCTCACCCTCTCTCAGAACCTGGTCCGTCCCAAGGCTTAATTTTTTCACAGTCGGCTAGCTTCAATTCTTGACCCGAGGGCAGTATCCCTACGCAGTGGATTGCTTTCCTGGCTTTGGCATGGAAAGCCCAGTTTTAAGTTACTGTTCCCTTGCTCGTCGAGTGCAAGTGCGCAGTAGGTTACCCAGGGGACTGCGGTTTCTTCCCTGTCCATATGCACACGACCTTTTATTTCCTAGCTATGTCTGGCTAGGATTGGCAAAAGCATGGAACTATTGGTAAGTCAGCCATGGCAGCTCCAGCAGCCTCTACGGGCTCAGGGGCTTTAGTGGATTCCGAACTTTCTCAGTCCCTAGGCCAGTATCAGTAGGCTTCCTACTTGGTTTTGTTTTTTGCCTCTTTTAACTTATATCGGCACAGCACTGTCGGGGCGTATCTGGTTGGGACTCAGCATTTCATGTTGTTGGTAGACCCCGACAGGTCTTTCTTTATTTTCTGTGCACTCTATTTAAGTCATCCTCAGGGATCCTGAAGAGTAGCCCTCCTGCTGTGCTCAGCAGACTTCTCATCATGGGTCATTTTTCCGTGTCGTATCTGTCACGCTCTCATGGTCTCCTTTGTGTTGGGTACCAGCTCGGTGCTCAAGGCAGCACTATACCCGGCCTTTTGGGGGTCCTGAGCACAGGGGTATTGCTTTTGGCCGAATCAACGGGTTTTGCACCCCGGCCTTTTCTGTTTACATCTGAATGCTCGCAAAACGCAATAATCGGGTGGCGGCACTGTCATCAGGTTTGGAGCCTGGCAAGGCGTGGTACCCGGTGTTGGGTTAAACTAGCTCGGCAGTGCTACATCTGATAAACCCAGGGATGGTCCCCGGTTGCCTTTTCCTAGCGCTCCCCTCTCCGTAGCTCAATGCATACTTCATTGTCACCCCTGTTTTTTGGCCAATCAGGGTCTGGACCCTAAGGTATACTCTAACATTCTTAAGAGATAGGAGCAGCTTCTGCGAATTTGTGCCAGGGGCCCCAGCCCTTATTTGGTATTTGGGTAGGTGGAGGTCATTTTGTTTCTCTGGGCATGTCCCAGAGCCACTTTTGAGATGCCACAAGCATTTGTCAATTTTGTAGATTGTACGTAATTTCAGTGGGTAATAATCTGGCATAATAATCATACTCCTGGCTTATTTTTGCCCCCTTTTAGGCATACTGACCACGTGACCCAGGCACAACTCAGGTCTATGTTCTCTGTTGCTCTTTGTTCCTTTCCTACACTATCCACAGATTGACTCTGAGTACAAGTAATAATTGTAATTGTAGGAGGAGTCAGGCTGCATAAAGCCTGCCCTCCTTTTTCTCCTTCCTGTGGTCGTAGGATCTCGTGTCCCACCCACCCATTCCCTTTTTCTTTTTCATTTTATTTCATTTCATACTTGGGTATGCCCCCTTTTAGGCATACTGACCACGTGACCCAGGCACAACTCAGGACTATGTTCTCTGTTGCTCTTTGTTCCTTTCCTACACTATCCACAGATTGACTCCGAGTACAAGTAATAATTGTAATTGTAGGAGGAGTCAGGCTGCATAAAGCCTGCCCTCCTTTTTCTCCTTCCTGTGGTCGTAGGATCTCGTGTCCCACCCACCCATTCCCTTTTTCTTTTTCATTTTATTTCATTTCATACTTGGGTATGCCCCCTTTTAGGCATACTGACCACGTGATCCAGGCACAACTCAGGACTATGTTCTCTGTTGCTCTTTGTTCCTTTCCTACACTATCCACAGATTGAGTGCAAATATTAGTTAAACCTACAAGTGTTTTTTTTTTTTTTTTTCACCAATAATATTCCTTTAGATTGGCTTTGGAAATATACAAACAAAGCAATTTAGAAATTAGACGAAAGGTTTAGCGGCGCTGGGAAACCCTTTTTGAAAAGATAAATAGTGCATTTTATATACAACTATACCAATCAGAACAAAATGAGGGACAAATGAGGAGCAAAGAGGGACAGAGGGACTTTGTTTCAAATCAGGGACAGTTGGGACCTATGTGATTTCACTAGACATCTGTGCAGGAAAGTGTACTGATGTCTCTGAAATCGCTCACAAAGTCGGGCTGAGGCCCCTTTCACTCTTGTGTGACTTTGGACACCAGAGTAATACCCCATGATTTTCAATGTGTACCATTCATATCTGTGCAACTTCAAGTCACACCGACTTCAAAGTATTCCCTGTACTACTTTGGTCTGACTTTGATGCGAGTTGAGGTCCATAGACCTCATTTTTACACAGGCATTCCCTGGAATTGCGTCAAAATTGCTGACACAATCATGGGAAAATTGTGCGCCTTTTCCTGTGACTCCATCCATAGACCTCAAGTTTACACAGATTGCATTGCTTAAAGTTGCATCAAAATCGCGCAACTTTCAGGTCGCACAAGTGTGAAAGGGGCCTAAGTCACTGTGCTGAGTACTATTATACCTAGAATATAATGTAATGCAGCATATGCTGAAACTAGGTGAATGCCAATTACCCAATGCACATTCATTTGGCTGATTCTATTATATTAAATGTTTAATACATGTAACTTTACAGAAGAGCAGACATTACTATGTAATAACCATTCATAACTGCATTCGTTAGCAGAAGAAGGAAACAAACTAGGAATACCAATTGCAATATACATCAATAGATGCTCACAAGGTAGAGCACATCTCACATAAAAAAAAATTCTTTCACATACATGAATCATGGTTACAGTGCAGTGTTATATAATAACTTGGTAGAAATTGGCAATTGCATATACGCGGAATTGCTAATTAGCGCTGATTTCATATTTATTAATGTTTGTTCGCCGCTCATAGCGCTCTTTTTCATTTGCATATTCTTCTGTTGAAAATTTTTGGCTAAAATGGGCGCTATTATTTGCAATAGTGCCCAGGACTTCCTGGCACTATAGTAAATGACCCCCAGGATGTCCTCTAGGGGTCAGCATAAGGGCAGCCACCCTATTGCATCACACTGCAGAGCTCAGCAGGTGCAGGGTGTTGCTGACTCCCGCTGACCTTTAAAAGTCCCTTGGTGTGGGCCTTTTTCGACATGTGTGCAGCAGATCGCACTGTTGCTGTTTGCAACCTATGTCTGAAGTGGATCAAGCGTGGCCAGAACAGCAGAAGCTTGGGCGCCACATGCTTGACCAGACATATGATGACCTGCCATGTAGTCCGTTGGCAATAGCACTTGAAAGACCCTTATCATAGAATAAGGCGGATTTCTCCTTGCTCCTCATCTAGGATCTCCAACCCTACTATACCTCCAGTCCTCTCAAAAACCTGCACTGAGAGGAATGAAGGTTTGCAATAGGTGTCCCAAGTACTTGCAGCCAATCTGCTAGCAGTACACCACCAATTGATTTTAGCAGGCAAATTTCCCTACCCCAGTTGCTGAACCGTAAAAAGAAATTCAGTCCCAGGCATCTAAATGGTAGCTTGGCCAAATTGCCAGCACTGCAACTGCTGCCTTTTCAGGTAGTAGACTCTGCCCCTTTCATGAATTTGTGGAATATGCTGTACCTCAGTGGCAGGTTCCAAAAGGCCATTCTGACTCTACCGGCAATTGGAAGGCAATGTTTTGGCCTGGTTGGACAGGGCAGTAAGGTTCATATTACCGCTGACTCATGGTCCAGCAGGCATGGGCAGGGACATTACCTTTCCTTCACGGTGCACTGGGTAACTCTGCTGGCAGATGGGAAGGATGCAGGACAGGGTTCAGTGTTGTTGGAACTTGTTCCGCCACCACATCTCCAAAATGCTAGTGGTAATTCTGCCACAGCTCTCTCCTCCACCCCCTCCTCTTCTTCTTCCTCTATGGCCTCTTCTGCAGATTTGTCTTCTGAACCAGCAGTGCTCTGTAAGCGTTCAAGAGGCTACTCAAGCAGTCAGGCTAAAAGATGCCATGCGGTACTTGAGTTTGTCTTCCTAGGGGACAGGAGTCACACTGGGGCATAGACTGTCAGCTCTGTCAGTAGGGGCAGTCTAAGAGGTGGTTGACACCACGCCAGCTTCAGCCACGAATGGTTGTATGCGACAATGGCACCAACTTTCTCCCTGCCCTCTGACAGGGACCCATGTTCCATGTTTGGCACATGTCCTGAATTTGGTGGTGTAGTGTTTCTTGACCAGGTACCCAGGCTTACAAGATCTCCTGAGGCAGGCCAGAAAAGTGGTCATTTCCACCAGTCATACAATGCCAGTTCTCGGCTGACTGACATGCCCACGCCAGGTGGGACTCAACATTGGCAATGCTGCAGTGGCTGCACACACAGAAGAGGGCCATCAATGAGTACCTGTGTGAGTATGGCACTAGGATAGGGTCAGGGGAGTTGGCTTCTTTTCCTTTGCTCTGAAGGCTTCTTTTTTTTTTCCAGATAGCATTCCTCTGGGCCCCCCAAACACACAGGAAGAAGAGGAGGAGGATTGTGTCAGCATTGATGTAGAGGAAAACACTCAGCAGCAGTCTTCAAGGGATGGTTTTGAGTTCACAGAAACCCAAGGAGTTGTATGTGGCTGGGAGGAGGTAGTTACAAATAATGTGATCCTTAGTGACCCAGAGGACTCAGAATCAAATTCCTCTGCGAACTTACACTGCATGGCCTCCCTGATTCTGCAAAGCCTGTGAAAAGACCCTAGGATTCATGGTATCAAGGAGATCATTACTGGCTGGCAACCCTTCTTGATCCACATTACAAGGGTAAAGTTGCAGAACTCATCCTGCCTTAGCAGAGGGAGCAGAGGATGAAACATCTTCAGGAGGCCTTGAAGAAAGGTTTGTGTAACGCATTTCCAGACCCTGGGAGGTTAGAATGTCCTGGTGCTGGACAACGTGTTTCTAAAGCTTCGTTCAGTCAGAGGAAGAGTGGTGAAGAAGATGGCTGGCTGACTGATGCCTTTAAACAATTTTTCAGTCCTGAACGCCAAGGTCTGATCGGTTCAAGCAACTATTACCAGCGCCTGCATTATATGGTGCAGCAATATTTAGGGGCAAGACCAGACTTGGAGACCTTTCCAACAGAGCATCCACTGGGTTGCTGAATAGGGATGAGCCGAACACCCTCCGGTTCGGTTCGCACCAGAACCTGTGAACGGACCGAAAATTCGCACGAACGTTAGAATCCCATTGAATCCCATTGAAGTGCTCATTTTAAAGGCTAATGTGCATGGTATTGTCCTAAAAAGTGTTTGGAGACCCGGGTCTTGCCCCAGGGGATATGTATCATTGCAAAAAAAAAACTTTTAAAAACAGCCGATTTTTCGGGAGCAGTGATTTTAATGATGCTTAAAGTAAAAAAAGTGAAATATTCCTTTAAATATCGTACCTGGGGGGGGGTCAATAGTATGCCTGTAAAGTGGCGCGTGTTTCCCATGCTTAGAACAGTCCCTGCACAAAATGGCATTTTTAAAGGAAAAAATCTCATTTAAAACTGCTTGCGGGTTTAATGTAATGTCGGGTCCTGGCAATATGGATGAAAATCAGTGAGACAAATGGCATGGGTACCCCCCAGTGCATTACCAGGCCCTTTGGGTCTTGTATGGATAATAAGGGGAACCCCGCACCCAAATTAAAATAAGGAAAGGTGTGGGGCCACCAGGCCCTATATACTCTGAACAGCAGTATACAGGCGGTGCAAACAAGACAAGGACTGTAGGTTTGTTGTTAAGTAGAATCTGTTTGTAATTTTGAACGGGTACATTTTTAACGTGTTTAGCTCCAGCCAAAAAATCTTTAAGCTTTTTGGAAAACGTAGGGAAGGGTTATCACTCCTGTGACATTTGTTTTGCTGTCTGTCCTCTTCAGAAGATTTCACCTCACTTTTTGTCCAAATGACAAATGTTTTTTGAAAATGTGGGGGTTTTTGTGGAACAAGGATTGGAAAGCATCAGTGGAAAGGAGAAATGTTTTTCCCATATTAACTCTTACAGGAGAGAATTTCCCTTCCTAGGGGTAGATTTCATCTCACTTCCTGTTGTCTCCTTCCGTTTGCAAGTAGGAGTCATTTGTAAGTTAGATGTTTGAAAGTAGGGGCCTGCCCTATATACTCAGCAGAAATTTGGGCCTTAAGTGTTGTTGTGGCCACAACACTGTAAGCCCTCACAGTGCCCTGCTGTGAAATATTAGATCAAGAATTGTAATTACATGCCCCTGTTGAACAAGGGCAGAAAAATTGGGCCTTTGGTGGTGGTGGTGGTGCTGGTGCCACAACACCATAAGTTCTCACAGACACTCTAGTTGGAACGCAGAAACGAGCCCTGCTGTAAAGTATTGCATCAAAAATTGTAATTACACGCTCCTGTTAAACAGGGGCTGAAAAATTGGGCCTTAAGCACTGGTGATGGCGCCCAGAACCAAAAATGGTCTTACAAGCTATCAGCGTGATCATTGAGGAGGAAGAGGATAATTACTCAGGGATAGTCACTCAGTATCAGCATAGGCAGTCTATGAAGGGATCTGAGATTTCAAAAAATATTATTTGGTTACATCAGCATCAGGTGCTTGGTAGCTGGTGGTGATCCAAGACTGACTCATTTTTATGAAGGTCAGTCGATCGACCGAGTCGGTGGACAGACGCACCCTGTGATTGGTTACAAAGCCTCCAGCAGCACTGAATGTGCGTTCTGAAAGAATGCTGGATGCAGGACAGGCCAGTAGCTCAATTGCATACTGTGCAAGCTCTGGCCAGTGATCCATCCTCAAGACCCAGTAACCCAGAGGATTTTCGGTGGGAAAGGTGTCCAAGTCTGATCTTGCCCCTAGGTATTCCTGCACCATGTAAAACAGACGCTGGCGATGGTTGCTGGAACCGATCATACCTTGGGGCTGCGGACCAAAAAATTGTCTGAACGCATCGGTCAGAAAGCCACCTTCTCCACCGCTCCTTCTTTGACTGACCGAAGCCTCAGCAACACGTTGTCCAGAAACAGGAGTTTGTATCCTCCCAGTCTCTGGGAACGTGTTGCACAGACCTTTCTGCAAGGCCTCCTGAAAATGTTTCATCCTCTTCTCCCTCTGCGATGGCAAGATAAGGTCCGCAACCTTACCCTTGTAACGTGGATCAAGGAGGGTTGCCAGCCAGTATTGGTCCTTCTCCTTGATACCACGAATACGAGGATCCTTACGCAGGCTTTGCAGGATCAGGGAGGCCATGCAGCGTAGGTTTGCTGAGGCATTCGGTCCGGAGTCCTCTGGGTCATTAAGGACGACATGGTCCGCAGCCACCTCCTCCCAGCCACGTACAAGTCCATGTGTTTCTTGGGACTGATCCCTTAAAACCTGCTGCTGATGCTGAGTGCAAGGCTCCACCTCCATACTGCCACAATCCTCCTCCTCCTCCTCCTCCTCCTCGTCCTCTTTCTGTGTGATCGGCGGGCACGCAGGAACACTGTCTGGATAAAGGGGGCCTTGAGAGCTAAGGAAGTCCTCCTCTTCCTGCCCCTGTTCTGCCTCAAGTGCCCTGTCCATTATTCCACACAGCGTGTGCTCCAACAGGTGGACAAGGGGAACAGTGTCACTGATGCATGCACTATCACTGCTCACCATCCTCGTGGCCTCCTCAAATGGTGACAGGACAGTGCATGCACCCCTGATCATGGCCCTCTGGTGTGGGGAAAAAAAAAACAAGCTCCCCTGACCCTGTCCTGGTGCCATAGTCGCACAGGTATTCATTGATGGCCCTCTGATGTGTGTGCAGCCGCTGCAGCATGGCCAACGTTGAGTTCCACCTGGTGGGCATGTCACAGATTAGGCGGTTCTTGGGCAGGTTATACTTCTTTTGGAGGTCCGCCAGCCGAGCACTGGCATTATATGACCTGCGGAAATGCACACAGACTTTCCTGGCCTGCCTCAGGACATCCTGTAAGCCCGGGTACCTGCCCAAGAACCGCTGCACCACCAAGTTAAGGACGTGAGCCAAACAGGGCACATGGGTCATTTGTCCCTGTCAGAGGGCAGAGAGGAGGTTGGTGCCATTGTCACAAAAAACCATTCCTGCCTTAAGTTGGCGTGGCGTCAACAACCTCTGAACCTGCCCCTGCAGAGCTGACAGAACCTCTGCCCCAGTGTGGCTCCTGTCCCCCAAGCACACCAGCTCAAGCACCGCATGGCATCTTTTGGCCTGCATACTTGCGTGGCCCCTTGAACGGCTACGGAGCACCGCTGGTTCCGAGGACAAAGCACAGGAAGAGGCCATGGAGGAAGAAGAGAACGAGGTGGAGGAGAGAGGTGTGTCACAATCATTAGTAGTGGCATTTTGGAGGCGTGTTGGCAGAGCAACCTCCAACACTACTGCACCTTGTCCTGCATCCTTCCCAGCTGCCAGCAGAGTCACCCAATGCGCCGTGAAACTTAGGTAAGGTCCCTGTCCATGCCTGCTGGACCATGAGTCAGTGGTAATATGCACCTTACCTCTGACCGCCCTGTCCAGCGAGGCATAGACATTGCCTTCCACATGCCGGTAGAGAGCCGGAATCGCCTTCCGTGAGAAAAAGTGGCGTTTGGGTACCTGCCACTGAGGAACCGCACATTCCACAAACTCACGGAAGGGGGCAGAGTCTACCAACTGAAAAGGCAGCAGTTGAAGTGCTAGCAATTTTGCCAAGCTAGCATTCAACCGCTGGGTATGTGGATGGCTGGGAGCAAACTTCTTTTGGCGGTGCAGCAGCTGGGGCAGGGAAATTTGCCTGGTACAATCTGACGTTGGTGTACCAAAAGCAGATTGCCCACAAGTACTTGGCTGTGACACACCTAATTCTACACCTTCATTCCTCTCAGTGCAGGTCTCAGAGAGGACTGAAGGTATAGTGGGGTTGGAGATCTCAGCTGATGAGGAGCAAGGAGAGGTCCTCTTTGTTCTTTGGTGTGGGTCTTTTAGATACGCTTGCCAACGAACTGCATGGCAGGTCAACATATGTCTGGTCAAGCATGTGGTACCCAAGCGGGAAATGTTTTGGCCACGTGAGATACGCTTGAGACATAGGTTGCAAATAGCAGCAGTGCGATCTGATGCACTCGTCTCAAAAAAGGCCCACACCAAAGAACTTTTTGAATAACGTGCAGAGACGGCAGTGCCCTGCACATGCGGAGCTTTGGGGTGTGATGCAGTCAGTGTGCTGCCCTTAGGCTGGCCCCTGGAGGGCATCCTGCCTCGTTGGTGATGTGCCTCCTCCTCCTCTCTCCTATCAGGCACCCACGTTGAGTCAGTGACTTCATCATCCCCTCCCTCCTCATCACTGGAGCAAACCTGGCAGTATGCTGCAGCAGGGGGAGTATGACTGCCAGATTGCTGTCCTTCTTAGGCACCCCCTCTGTCCGTGCTCATGTTACTGCCTTCATCGAGCTCAGTATCATCATCAGAGCCTTCTAAACGCTGGGCATCCTCCTGGAGCATGTACCCAACAATGTGGTCAAACAGTTCAAAGGACTCCTTAGGAGGACAGGGTGGGGCTAGGGAAGGAGTCACTGATGACATTGAGCCGAGGGAAGAGGCCGCTGCTTTGCCAGACAAAGTACCCTGAGCATGGGTGAGAGAGGATGAGGAGGATGAGGACGGCTTGGTCATCCACTCGACCAAGTCTTCCGCATGTTGCGGCTCAACACGGCCAGCTGCCGAAAAAAAGGCCAAGCGTGTCCCACGGCCACGTGCTGATGAGGATGCACCGTCTCCACGACCAGCACTAGACACAGAGCCTGCTTGCCCTCTTTTATTGGCTTGTGACTGTCTACCTCTCCTTCTTGGCCTTCCAGACATACTAATGGCCTGTAGCTGCACTAAGCTGGGATAGATTATATATATATATATATATATATATATATATATATATATATATATATATATATATATATATATACTGATACTGCAGCTAGCAAAATCAACTGCCTGCCTGTAGTATGAGAACACCACCAACCTTCTACAGGTAGCTTTAGCTGAACACTGTGCAGAGCTCACAAAAAAAATAACTTGTAGGTTTAGCTGAACACTGAGGAGGACGCACCACACTAACTTGTAGCTTTAGCTGAACACTGTGAGGAGGATGCACTACACTAACTTGTAGTTTTAGCTGAACACTGTGAGGAGGACACACCACAGTAACTTGTAGCTTTAGATGAACACTGTGCAGAGGTCTCACTACACTAACTTGTAGTTTTATCTGAACACTGTGAGCAGGACGCACTAACTTGTAGCTTTAGATGAACACTGTGCAGAGGTCTCACTACACTAACTTGTAGTTTTAGCTGAACACTGTGAGCAGGACGCACTAACTTGTAGCTTTAGATGAACACTGTGCAGAGCTCACAAAAATAACTTGTAGGTTTAGCTGAACACTGAGCAGGACACACTACACTAACTTGTAGTTTTAGCTGAACACTGAGCAGGACGCACTACACTAACTTGTAGTTTTAGCTGAACACTGTGAGCAGGACACACTGCACTAACTTGTAGCTTTAGATGAACACTGTGCAGAGGTCTCAGTACACTAACTTGTAGTTTTAGCTGAACACTGAGGAGGACGCACTACACTAACTTGTAGTTTTAGCTGAACACTGTGAGGAGGTCTCACTACACTAACTTGTAGTTTAAGCTGAACACTGTGAGGAGGACGCACTGTACTTACTTGTAGCTTTAGATGAACACTGTGCAGAGGTCTCACTACACTATCTTGTAGTTTTAGCTGAACACTGTGAGGAGGTCTCACTACACTAACTTGTAGTTTAAGCTGAACACTGTGAGGAGGTCTCACTACACTAACTTGTAGTTTAAGCTGAACACTGTGAGGAGGACGCACTGTACTTGTAGCTTTAGATGAACACTGTGCAGAGGTCTCACTACACTATCTTGTAGTTTTAGCTGAACACTGTGAGGAGGACGCACCAAACTAACTTGTAGTTTTAGCTGAACACTGAGCAGGACGCACCACACTAACTGTAAATAGTCTAGCTGCCTGACTGTGGTACTAATAGGATCAAAAGAACACCAGCAGTTTTCTTCAGGTAGCTGTAAATACTGTAACAAGACAAGCCTGCCTGTCAGTAAGAATATAACAGGAACGGATCTAGCTAAACTAGAGTACAGTGTGTGTGTATATATATAATATAATATATATATATATATATATATATATATATATATATATATATATATGCGCAACACCTGGGATGCATATATATATTATATATTATATTATATATTTATATACACACACACAATACACTGCAAGTACAGCTAACTCACTGACTGTCCTGCTTAATCTAGCTAACTCAAATGAAATGACACTGACTCTCTCTCTCTCTCTATGCACACCGGAACGCACTACACAGGGCCGCCGTGTAGGCGGCCTTATATAGTGTGGGGCGTGTTCTAAACCCCCTGAGCCATAATTGGCCAAAGCCACCCTGGCTTTGGCCAATTACAGCTCTCTCTAGCGACGGCGCTGTGATTGGCCAAGCATGCGGGTCATAGTGCATGCTTTAGCAATCACCAGCCAGCAATGCACTGCGATGCCGCAGTGAATTATGGTCCGTGACGCGCCACACGAATTTGGTGCGAACGGCCCATAACGTTCGGAATTTGTCGAACGGCCTAACAGCCAATGTTCGAGTCGAACATGGGTTCGACTCGAACACGAAGCTCATCCCTATTGCTGAGTCTAGAGGATGGACCGCTGGCCAGAACTTTCTCAATATGCAATTGAGCTACTGGCCTGTCCTGCATCCAGCGTGCTTTCTGAATGCACATTCAGTGCTGCTGGAGGGTTTGTAATGAATCAAAGAGTGTGCCTGTCCACAGACTCCATTGATAGGCTCACATTTATAAAAATGAATCAGTCCTGGATCAGCAGCTATGAAGCACCTGATGCTGATGTAACTGATTGAATTTGCTATGGATCTGGGACTCCTTGGAGACTGCCTATGCTGCCTATCCTATTCCTCCTGAATCTTGATGATGCTAGCTTCCAGCAATATTTTTGGTTTAGGGCTCCACCACCACCACCCAAGGCCCAATTTCTCTGTCCCTGTTTAACAGGGGCATGTAATTAAAATGTTTGATATGATATTTCACAGCAGGGCCTGTGCCCAACAAGAGTATCTGTGATGGGTTACAGTGTTGTGGCACCACCTCCACCACCCAAGGCCTAATTTTCTTCCCCTGTATAACAGTAGCATGTAATTACAATTTTTGATATAATATTTCACAGCAGGGCTCGTTCCTGTGCCCAACAAGAGTAACTGTTAGCACAGGTGAGATTGATTATGTATAGAGTACAGTGGAATATCCATGACAGGGGTTTCCCTTAGTATCCATACCAGACCTCAAGGACCTGGTATGTATTTTGTGGGGGACATCCACGTCATTTATTTTTGGTATTTTTATCTATATTGCCGGGATCCGACAATAGATTACAGCTGAAAGAAGTTTTTTATTTTGAAAAGATTTTTATTTTCTTGAAATAAATAGGAGCTGGGGCGCACAGTGGTGTAGTAGGTAGCACTTTCGCCTAGCAGTAAGAAGGGTCGCTGGTTTGAATCCCAGCCATGACACTACCTGCGTGGAGTTTGCATGTTCTCCCTGTGCCTGCATGGGTTTCCTCCGGGTACTCCGGTTTCCTCCCACACTCCAAAGACATGCTGGTAGGTTAATTGGATCCTGTCTATATTGTCCCTAGTATGTATGAATGTGAGTTAGGTACCTTAGATTGTAAACTCCTTGAGGGTAGGGACTGATGTGAATGTACAATGTATAAAGTAAAGCGCTGCGTAAATTGACAGCGCTATATAAGTACCTGAAATAAAATAAATATAGAGAAAAGAAGAACATCCATGGTACAATGGTGGAATGCAGATTACAAGTCATGGGAATGCCAAACAGAAACAAAAGTTGGAGATTTATGTGAAAATCTGAGAACAAACAAATTGAGTTACTAGACTCCTAAGGTATGTGGTAGAATTGTAGATTGCCCACCTCCCGCCAAAACTGTTGCTACCGGTAAAAGGCTCATAGAGTTATAGGCATGGTCCCTTACCGGGGGCAAGAATGGAGGGAAGGTGCATCTGCCCCCCGGAACCCCTAATGGGAATTTACTGTGCTTTGAGATGGGACACCCGCTTCCCTCTGTCCTCCCTGAGGAGGGTCCTCTCTCAAAACTTTTCATCACTAGGGATGAGCCCTAATAAGATTCCAGTGGATGTAGGGGAGGATCCCTGAGTGGGAGAGAGGATAACAAGCTGAAGGGGAAGGGAAGGTTGAGAAGAGTGAGGAGGGACAGAGGAAGGGAGTAAGGTTCATATACCATGGCTTTGATCTGGGCTCTGGTTGGGATGAATTCCTGGGATAATGGAGATTCCCATGAATAGAGCCCAAGGTTCCAAGATAATTTCAAACTTGTGCACTGAGTCTGTGAGGATACTAGCCAGTTTTTTATGTGCCATAATCCAAGAAACATTCCTTTGGCTGCCCTTTTTGAGACGGGATTGCTTCCAAGCCTTAGCCAGGGTTATTTTGGCTCCTAACAGTATAAAGTGTATCAATTTATGGTTACATTTGGAAATCAATGGGATATGTGCATTCAGTAATGCGACCTCTGGAGACATGGGGATCTTGCAGCCCATAACCCCTTTAATGAGGTTAAAGATCCTCCTCCAGTAAGACCTGATTCTAGGGAATTCCCACCACATGTGGGCCATCGTGCCTAATAATTGGCATCCCCTAAGGCATCCCCAGGCTCCATAGGAATTGGAGATCTTCCTCCCAGGCTAACATATATGGGGATTTTCCCAAAGGATGGGAAAGTGACGCATAGATGACTGAGATGCCGCCCCTCTGCTCCATGGCTTGACCACACCAAAGCTCATAGGTTGTGAATTTGGGAGGTTAGGGTTTATCTTTCCAGATGCTGTGGAGAAAGTGTTTGATTTGGTTGTGCCGGAACCATTCCCATTGTGGGAGGTCCAGTTTTCTGACACAATGGGCTAGGAAGAGGGGACCCCTTGATGTAAAATAATGTCCTATTCAAGACAGCCCCTTGTCTAGCCACCACTGGAAGGCCTTTATGTCCAACCCTGGGGGAAAAATTCAGATTACGATACAAATGCGCCAGGGGATTCATCTCTGAGATGAGATGTGGATTGTATCTTAATTTGTCCCATAGAGCAAAGAAGTGTGAGAGCGTGGGGGCTAGGATTAGCGGACAATTTCTAGGAGGGTTCCAGAGGAGAAAGTCGAATGTGTATTAAGGCACAGCCTTGTGTTCTATCTGTACCCAGTCTGGTTTTTCCCTATAAGAGTAAATTATAGAGAGTTGGGCTATTCTGGAAGCTTGAGAATATCTGTATAGGTGAGGAAGGCCTAACCCGCCTTGTTTACAAGAGAGATAAAGGGTCTGTTGTCTTATCCTATATCCGGAGCCTCCCCAGATGAGCTTTAATATTTTGTTCTGAAACCTAAGGTTGTCCCTCAGTGGAATGGGGAGGGATCAGAAAAGGTAGAGTAATCTAGGAAGCAGTATAATTTTGATGGCATTTATTCTCCCTATCCAAGAGAGGTTTTGTTTAGACCAAGACTTTAAATCTTGTTCCAGGTTTTGATACATGGGAGGGTAATTTCTGGCATAAAGCATGTCAAATTTAGAGGTTAGGGAAATGCCTAAGTACTTGATGGCGGAGTCGTTCCAATCAAATTGGAAGTTCAGTTTTGGGCTTGAGATTTGTTATAGTTGAGGCCAGAGATGTTTGCAAAGGAGGCGAGAGTCTGACACAGGTTGGGGAGGGGAGTTAATGAATAAAATTAGATAGTCGGCAAAAAGACCACATTTGTGTACCTGGGGACCGCATACAACCCCTTTTGATATTGGGATTTTCTCATATTGCTATCACTAGAGTCTCTATGGCTATGGCAAATATCAAAGATGATAAAGGGCAGCCCTGTCTCATACCTCTAGCAATGTGGATTTGGGGGCGGGAGTAGTATCCTTGCAGGCATATTAGTGCTGTGGGTGAAGAGTAGAGAGCTTTCAGAAATCCTAGGAAGCGGTTTCCAAAACCCCAGTGCTCCAACACATGAAGATATATGGCCAGGACACTGAAGCAAACATTTTCTGTATAGAGGTTTGTCGGTTAACTAGGATTTTAGTGAGGATTTTTAGGTTGTTGTTTATTAATGATATTGGTCTGTAGTTTCCAACCTCCTCAGGGTTTTTATCGGGTTTTGGGATGACAGTAATGAATGCTATATTCAGGTCAGGACTGAGGGGGTTGCTGGACACTTTGGCGTTGAAGAATTTAGCCATATAAGGGGCAAGAATATCTGTGAAAGCTTTGTAGTAATGCACTGAAAGCCCGTGATATGACTGATTTCTGATTGGGACTCTAAAACAAAGTTAATACTGCAGCTGCAGGAACAGATTCACAGGACTCAATCACTGTGTTTAAAAATGTCCGTTCGGTGAAAAATTTATTATTACATGTTACTGTATTTTATACATAGATAAGAAAGGGGTGGTGTGAGATGTTATTAAAAACTAACAAATAGCAATATGTTATTAAAAGCTAACAAATAGAAATATATTATTAAAAACTAGCGAATAGAACAATTGCAAAAGTAAAACCTTGAAAAGGGAGGGGGGGAGTAGAGAGCGTTTAGTAGGAGAAGTGTCTGTGTGTTAGGTGAAGGTTACAGAACACATTTCAACAGTGAGAACAAAATGGAGTCTCTTGTGCTTAAATGAACAGTACAATGAATGTCCATGTCACCCGTCAGGGCCGTGAGCAGAACCCCTCTTTAGGTTTTTAATGACCTCCAAAATTTCCTCTATTGTGATGGGTTTTTCCATAATGGTTTTATGCTTATCAGAGAGTGTAGGAATAGACAGTTTCTAGGAATTGAGATACGATGCTTTGGTTGCCCTGCAAATTTGAATGATAAAGTTTATCATAGAAGTCCCTGAAGGCTACTAGGATTTTAGTGGGATCAGATGTTATGGTCTGACCATGAGTTCGGATTTTGGGGAGAGAATGAATCCTAGCCCTGGGGGAAAGTTTGGAGGGGGGGAGTAGAGAGCGTTTAGTAGGAGAAGTGTCTGTGTGTTAGGTGAAGGTTACAGAACACATTTCAACAGTGAGAACAAAATGGAGTCTCTTGTGCTTAAATGAACAGTACAATGAATGTCCATGTCATTTCCCCCCTTTTGTTTATTTGACACCATTCTTCTCCGCGTTACGTTCAGCCGATTGCTGGTAACTCCTGTTACATTGGTGCAGAGAGACGGCGTCCTGTTCAGCTCTCTCCTAGCTTTCTCACAATAATGGGTTCATCAGGGCTGGTGGTACATTTGTTGGTACAGCGGGTAGTCACACAGAGGCATAGCCTGATGAGGAAGTAAATAACAAACATGAGAAATAGGAACATCACCATGTAAGCGCCTAGTTTCTGTAACCATGTTGCTATGCCATATAAAAAATCACCAAAACCTCCTAAACCCTGAAAGGGGTTCCATCCATCTTTAGCAATATCTCTGGCCTTATTCTGTAGTTCTCTTATCTTAGCAAGATGCCCTTTAATAATGTCCTCATTATCAGAAATGTATATACAACAGTCAGTGCGAAATATCTTACACATCCCACCTTGAGCTGCAGTGAGATAATTTAGCGTTAATCTGTGCTCTAATACTACTTTTTTAAGCTGAGCCATTTCTTCATTTAATAAACCTATATCAGTGGTAGTAAGGTTAATAATCTCATCTACAATTCTAGTGTAATTATTTAGTCTTTTCATTTCTTCAATTCCCCATCCTGTCCAGGAAGGGAACCATGACCATGCCATGTCACCTTCAGTGAACAGCTCTCTTTTGAACACTAAAGGGTATTCTGGACTTTGATCTGGTCGCACTGTATCTTTGCGAACAGCCAAAGCAGGTACTAACTTCCCAATATAACATGTACCTGTAACATTAGTAGGAAGCCAGGCGTAAGCTTTATTTCCACATATATAATATAACCCTCTACGTATGGACGGTATGCCTGCTCCTAAAAAACTGGAAGCAATAACATGGAATCTCAGGAAACCGATATTTTCACATATTGGAAACTGTGAGCAATTTGTACTATAAAGGGTTCTATTTAGTTCTGGATCTGGGATATAATAATATTGACCATAGTTTCCTCCATAAACTGTAATTTTTGCTCCGCTGCAATCTGAATTGCCCAACCGTCTACATTTAGTGTTAAACGGGCATGTGATGTTTAAACAAATCTGTGGAGTGTTTATCTGTTTCGAAACCATCAAAGTTACTGATCTGTGCTCATTAGCTGTGGAGACTATGTATGAGCCATTTATTCTGGTCCTGTTTAGATCAGTGAAATTGAGAGGCATTGCTATCATGGGTATTTTTCCTGTTTGGGGATGTAAGTGAGAACACACCCAGCAGTTACTAGCGTTGCTATGGGTTGCATACAATTTTAACATTTGGATGAAAGGGTTATTTTTCCATGTCTCAGTTCTCACAAACAACAAAAAGAAAAGAAACATTATCATCTTTTTTTCAAAGAATATCATCACTTCAGGATTTTCTTGCAGTGACTGGCGTGAATCCAGGTGGGCTTTCCTTCCAACTTGACAGCAGAACCGGTTGTCAAAAGCACCAAATGTGGTCCGTCAAATTTTGGTTCTAGTGGCTTTCTGACGTGTCGCTTGACCACCACCCAGTCACCTGGTTTGATTCTGTGAATACCTGAAACAGAATCTGGGTCGGGGATAGATTTATAAACACCTTCATGTATTTTATTCAATGTTCTTTGCAAAATCTGAACATATTCTAACAGATTAGAGTGAGAAGCCTGCAACTGTTGGGGAAAATATAGCCCTGTTTTGGGTGGCCCTCCAAATAAAATCTCATAGGGGGACAGCCCATGTGGTTGTTTAGGGGTAGTTCGTACAGAATATAGGGCTAATGGCAAAGCTTCCACCCATCCTTTTCCTGTATCTGCTTTAATTTTTGCACATTTGTTTTTCAACATTCCATTAAGCCTCTTAACTTTACCACTACTTTGTGGATGATAAGGTGTATGGAAAGCTTGCTGTATGTGAAGTGCTTCCATTACCTCTTTCATTACTTCCCCAGTAAAATGGGTTCCTCTGTCACTCTCAATAGTTTCAGGAACTCCATATCTACAAACTATTTCATTCAAAATTTTCTTTGCTGTTGTTTTTGCATTTGCTTTGGCTACAGGCCAGCTCTCGGGCCAACCTGAAAACATGTCAACGCACACTAAAGCAAACTCATAGGTGCCTATTCTGGGCATTTGAATGTAGTCTATTTGAATTCTTTGGAAAGGGAAATCTGGCTTTGGAGAATGCCTTTGGGGAACATGAACAGGCCTCCCTGCATTGTACAGAGCACAAGTGAGACATGAAGCACAAAACCTGGCTGCAAATGCACTAAATCCAGGTGCTATCCAATAGCAGTCAGTAAGTGCCACCATCGCGCCCTTAGCAAGATGACTGACGCCATGTGCCAGCTGTGCTAAAACTGGGTACAAACTCCTGGGTAGACACCACCTGTTGTCAGCGCTCCACAGGCCCTGCTGATTTTGGGTAGCATTACATTTGATCCACTTATCCTTCTCTTCATCAGGGACCTGGTTCTGCAACTGAATTAGAGTTTCTACATCCCACTGCTCTTGATGAGGGGAAACTGTCCCCGCTACCTGGGCGACCCCTACAGTGGATGTGACTCCAAATGCCATAAGGGCAGCATCCTTTGCCGCTTGGTCCGCTAAAGCATTTCCTCTGGCTGTCATGTCACTTCCCCTTGCATGCCCTTTTACCTTCAAGATGGCAACTTCTGCTGGTTTCTGAAAGGCCTCAAATAGCCGCTCTATGAGTTTTGCATGTCTCACTGGCTTCCCTGCACTAGTCAGAAAGTGCCGTGCTTTCCAGATAGGCCCATAATCGTGGGCTATTCCAAATGCATATCTGCTGTCAGTGTAAACATTTCCCCTTTGATTCTCTAGGAGATGACATGCTTTGACTACAGCATACAACTCCGCTTCCTGTGCTGACATCTGGGGTTTCAATGCTTCCTGATGTAAAATGGTGTCTGTAGTGGTTACAGCAAACCCTGTGTGTGGCTGACCATCATCAGTGTAAAATCTGGAACCATCCACGAATAAGTGCGTGTCACAATCTGATAAGGGCTCATCTTTTGCTGGTGTGACAGAGGCCCTTTCTACCTCCATAAGAGCCATACAATCATGAGAAAAACTCTCAGGTTCTACATCAGTACCATTTGTTGCATCTTCCTCAATTATAGGAAGAAGAGTAGCCGGATTTAAAGTAACACATCGTTTGATTGTTAAATTCGATGGAGCAAAAAGAGCAGACTGGTACTTGTCAAATCTACTGGCAGACACATGTCTGGTATTTACTTGATTCATGATTTCCTGCACTGCATGTGGCACATACAGGATCAGAGCAGAATCTAGTACAAGCTCCGTTACTTTGTCTAGCAGCAAAATGCAGGCTGCTATGGCTCGCATACAACTGGGGGAGCCTTTGATGACAGGGTCTAATGAGGCTGATACATACATCACAGGCCTCTGTTTGTCTCCATGTAGCTGGGTGAGTACACCTGCAGCAAATCCATTGACTTCATGACAGAACAACGAGAAAGTCTTAGTATAGTCAGGAAGTCCAATGGCGGGAGCTTCAGACAAAATTTTAATAAGCTCCTTCATCTGCAATTCATTGTCCCATGTGAGTTTGAAAGGGTTTCTAGTGGTAGCCTCATATAGAGGCGCCATAAGTTCTGATGCATTTGGAATCCAGTCCCTACAATATCCCACTAACCCCAGGAAGGCACGTAGTTGCCGGACATTTCTTGGCTTTTCAAAGTTTTGTAGAGTTTTAACTCGATCTGGGGTTAGGTGACGGATTCCATGTGTAATGCAGTGACCCAGGAAGATCACTTTCTCTTGGCAGTATTGTAGCTTATCTTTGCTAACTTTGTTGTTACTGTTATAGAGAAACAGGAGAAGGCTTACTGTTTCTCTGCTACAAATGTCCTTTGTATCAGAACAAATAAGCAAATCGTCTATGTACTGAAGCAAAACTGTGTTTGGGTGTGAGGGGGACCATTGGTCCAATACTTGCTTTAACGCAGTATTATATTCAGAGGGGCTACTCACACAGCCTTGGGGCAATCTTGTCCATGCTAACTTTTGGGCATCATGGGTAAATGAAAAAAGGTGCCAGCAATCTGGGTGCAGGGGCACCGAAAAGAAAGCATTTGCAAGATCAATCACTGTAAAGCAGGTGCTGGAGGCAGGTATTCCACTTAGTAAAGTGCGGGGGTTGGGCACGATCGGGGTATCTGCCTCTATTATATTGTTAATGGCTCTCAAATCATGCACCATGCGATATGTCACCTGCCCACCCTTCTTGTCTGGCTTCTTTGCAATTGGGAACAGGGGTGTATTGACCTGGGACTTAATTGGTACAACAACCCGTGCTGCTTTCAGTTGAGTGATTTGATCCTTTATCCCCTCAGTCTGAGCAATACTCAGTGGGTACTGTTTAATCTGTGGGAGATGGGCTCCTGGTTTAATTTTTATCATGACTGCGGTGCAATCCAGCAGACCTACATCATATTTGCTGGTGGCCCATAATTCAGTGGGAATCACTTTCAATTCTGGTGGAAATGGCAGAGTGGAGTCTTGGATTAAAAATACTCCACAGGCAGAATTTAAAACTTCTCCTGATAGACTACTGACCACTTGGACTCCTGTAGGAGTGTAGTCTATGTTTGCTAAAATTTGGTTCAAAATGTCAGCTCCCAAAAGATTGGTAGGAACTGTGTCTGAAACTAACACTTTAGTGACAATTTCTGTTTGCTGTCCTAGCCTGAGTTTAAGTGGCTTGGACTCAACCAAATCAGTAGCGGTCCCGGATAGGCCAACACCAGAGATAACATTTGTAGATAATAATCTGGAGGTAAGTCCTCTATATTAAAAACACTTCGGCTTGCACCAGTATCAATTAAACAGGTTAATTCTGTTTCTCCTCCAGGATAGGGGAGTTCTTGTAAAAATACTTTTACTCTGGCCTCGGGACCATTGTCTCCCCTATTTAACATGATTGATACTGGCATGCCATTTTCCTATGCCTGATCCACTGCTTTTGGCAGAGAACTGGGATCAGCATGAGGTGCCTCTAAGCTCTTTCCTAGTCTACGGTCAGGAAGATGGCAGAATTTGGCTATGTGTCCTTCCCCATCACAATTGTAGCATATAATTGGTCCCTGATTGCCATGATTTCTGAAATTGCCTTTGCCTCTTCCTCTTCCTTTTCCTCTCTGCTTCCCCATGTACATTACCTTGGGTTTGCTGTCTTTTTGGTTAATCCTGTTTTCTATGGACAACAGGATAGGCAGGACGTCTCGAATAGACATATTGCCTGCCTCAGGCCTTGCTGTGAACAACTTTTCTTTCAACTGGGGTATTAAACCATCAAGAAACCTTTGTTTCACCAGTTGTGTAGATGGACTTGCAGTTTCTCCCGTCTTCTCTTCCTCTATTTTAATGCCTGCTTCCTCAGCCATATCACTTAACCGCCTCCAATAAGCCCCTGCTGCTTCCTCTTTCCCTTGCTTAGCATTCATAAATTCAGCATGTCTGGTTTGTCCATATATTTGGGGCAATTTTTCCTTCAATTTCTCACAAACCTCCCGTCCACTAACCATCTTACCTAGATTTTTGACGTCTACACCACATTCTTTAAGTATATAGCCAGACATGTTGCTTCCCACTGCTTTAATAAGAAGCTGATGAATGTCAGTAGCAGAAGCCTCATATGCTTCCTGTGCAGCACTAAGTTTGTTTGCAAACCCAATTGGATTCTTTCTAGGATCTCCCAATCCCTCTAATATGGCTCTCATATCTTGGGGACTAAAAGGTACATGCCATTTAATTTGAGACTGTCAACAGCATCACCTTCAAAAACTAATTGGGTTCTGACAGGATAAACTGCAACAGATTTCTCTATGCCAGGGGCAGAAGGGCTGGCATCTCCCTTCCTTCTCTCTTCATCTTGCTGCCACAATTTCGAAATTATGGTTTGCTCTGAAAGTTCAGACTCTATCTCTCTTTCTCTGGCCAAAGACTTAAGTTCAGAGAGATCTAGGTTTGCATATGTGCCTTTTGATTTATGCCAATCATCTGTTTCTAGGATACGAGCCAAATCCCTCTTTGTAGGTTGATATGGGGCTGTTAAACCTCTGCTCTCTACTATATTGCATAGCTCATCTTTTGTGTGTTCCATGTAATCTAATTCTTTTGCTTTTGTGCGTGGACCCCTTAAAGCCAAACTGGCAGCCACATAAGGTGGGGGGTCCTCCTCTACAGAGTCTTCTGGCCAAACGTAGTAAATTTGGGCAGTACTTTTATTAAATATCTCCGTCAAGCCAGTTTGATTTGCTACTTTAGCTTCTGTCTCCCATGTGCAAGCTATTCTCCACGTTCCTTCACTGCACAGTAGTGGGCCATAATCGTGCAGAAAAGTTTGCCATACTTTTAAATCAAAAGTCCCTTCAGATTTTAAAGGTTTAGCTGTTCCCTTTGTCCATTCTACCCATTTATCTAGGGGCTCAGTATAGGCAGAACCGTACCTTCGGTTCATATATTCTCTAGCGCTCATCTTGCGCTGGGCATTTTCTGAAGGCCTCTCTCCCTTCATTCCCTTAATTAATTTAATGCCCATAATGACTGGCCAGTCTTCTCTCTTCTCTACTTGTGCCTATACCCTCTTGCCTCTAAAATAAATAGTACAGCAAATCTGCAGATTTACAAGAATAGTCTCCACTTATCTATGTGGATAGAAGGGGTTTATGACAATAGACAAAACACTCATTAAGAGACCCTCCTCGTCTCTTCTCTTCTCTGTGAGTTTTATCTGACCCTACCATGCGCCTCTGACCCAGGTCGCCCACAAGGAGTCAACGCAGGGAACTGCAGAGGATTTTCCCTATCCACACACAGTCCAACCCGTGAAGGGGGACACAAACACATTCACACACACACATTACCCAACCAGAAAGGTCCAAGAGTGGTCTGGTTTCCTTGAGAACCGACAGATAGGATACATAGGAAAAGGCAGAAATATAGCAAGCTTAAGGGCAGCTTACCTAGCCGGCATTTGAGGTCTGCATTTCCCGATGATCCCGATCGAAGCGCGGTTCCTTCTGGAGACTCTGCCAAACTCCTGGCTGGCTCGCCAAGACTGATATGACTGATTTCTGATTGGGACTCTAAAACAAAGTTAATACTGCAGCTTCAGGAACAGATTCACAGGACTCAATCACTGTGTTTAAAAATGTCCGTTCGGTGAAAAATTTATTATTACATGTTATTTTATACATAGATAAGAAAGGGGTGGTGTGAGATGTTATTAAAAACTAACAAATAGCAATATGTTATTAAAAGCTAACAAATAGAAATATATTATTAAAAACTAGTGAATAGAACAATTGCAAAAGTAAAACCTTGAAAAGGGAGGGGGGAGTAGAGAGCGTTTAGTAGGAGAAGTGTCTGTGTGTTAGGTGAAGGTTACAGAACACATTTCAACAGTGAGAACAAAATGGAGTCTCTTGTGCTTAAATGAACAGTACAATGAATGTCCATGTCACCCGTCAGGGCCGTGAGCAGAACCCCTCTTTAGGTTTTTAATGACCTCCAAAATTTCCTCTATTGTGATGGGTTTTTCCATAATGGTTTTATGCTTATCAGAGAGTGTAGGAATAGACAGTTTCTAGGAATTGAGATACGATGCTTTGGTTGCCCTGCAAATTTGAATGATAAAGTTTATCATAGAAGTCCCTGAAGGCTAATAGGATTTTAGTGGGATCAGATGTTATGGTCTGACCATGAGTTCGGATTTTGGGGAGAGAATGAATCCTAGCCCTGGGGGAAAGTTTGGTGGCCAGCATAAGGCCAAATTTATCCTTCTGAGTATAAAATTTTGTGCCATTCCATCGGATCTGCTTTTCAGCTCGTACTGTTAGGGCCAGGTTCAGCTCCAATCTAGCTGAGCCCAATTGGGATATAGTGATTCCTGAGGGGCCCCTCTTGTGTTGAGCCCTTAGGGACAAGTATGCTTGTTCCAATCTAACTATAGCCGCCTTCCTCTCCTTTGATTTGAGAGGCGATTTGGATGATCTTTCCCCTTATGGTGACTTTATGAGCACCCCACAACATCTCCGCTGAGGTATCATCAACATTATTCAGAGTGAAATATTCTAGTAGAGCTTTATTGATTCCAGTGACCCTAATGGGGTCTGATAAAATGGATTCATTAAGCCTCCACTGAGAATGTTTGGGATGGTGAGAAGTTTTAAAGAGCGACACAGTCACTATGGAGTGGTCCAAAAGTGTGGTGTCTATAATTTTGGAGCTGGAGACATTGGGTAGGTGGTGCGTGGACATGAGAATGTGGTCTATCCTAGCATAAGAGTGGTGGGGGCTAGAAAAATCAGTGTATTCTTTCTTCAAAGGGTTCATCTCTCACCAAACATCCTTTATGCCTTGTGAGTGGACTAGTCTAGCAAATTTGAGGTTGGCCCTAGTTGGACGGGTTAGGGGTATTTTGGATGGGTTGGACTTCTCCAGCCTTTGATCGAATGCCACATTGGAGTCCCCTCCAATAGGGGGTTCAGTGTTGCCCACATTGATTGAAAAAAATTATGTTGGCCTTTGTTGGGGCATAACAGGGGATAAAGGAGAATAAATGGCCGTCTATGAACCTTCAACTAAGATAAATCTGCTTTCTGGATCTTTATAATCTGCCTGCCAAGAGAAATTACAAGTTTTGGAAAATAGGATAGCAAAACCTTTAGACTTTCCCTCTGCCTTTGCCAGGTAGAACAATAGGTACTGATGGTGCAGGCATTTGGAGCTGTACCGACCAGGAAAATGGGTTTCTTGAACCATGATAATATGTAGCTTGAGGGATCTGTAGCTATTGAAAATCTCTCCTTTTGAGGGGGGAGTTCAAGCCCTGAGCGTTATGTGTAGCTAAATTAAATGTGGGTTTGGGAGAATTAGCCATGGAGCAGATGTAGGAGTAAGCTGTCTTGCTCTGCGTCACTTACTGTAGGTTGAACCTGGTATCGATTGCTAGCCAAGAAGAACCCACCAAACTGTAATACTGTAAACTTAGGAATCTCGTGATGAACCTGAAGGGTGACTGAGAAAAAACATATATTAAATTCCCCAAGGGATAACTGGAGACAGAAGAAAGGGAAAGAGGGTAGAATGATTGAGTAAAAGTGAGAGCAAGGAAGGATGAAGACGCTATAGGGAGCATTTTCAGTAAGTTTAGACTGGATCTGTGGGAGAAAAACAACCGCCATGGATCGTGTCAAACAAGTAGTGTCTGGTCTACTAAGGGTAGACAACCTATGTTGCAGTGTCGAGGGAGTCTAAAGAATAGGTGGAGGCACATGCCCCACACCCAGCACCATGGCACCTTTTTGTATAAAAATGAACTTTGAAAAAATGGAACACAGGGAAAACACATTCAATTGAGAAGAATTATATCAAGTCTATGAAAATTTCTTTGTGATAGAATCCTCCTTCCTCCTCCTCCAGAAGGTAGGAAGGGAGTTTCCAGATGTGTTACAAAGCCATTATTGGAGCCCGGATAGGGCTAACCAACCTAAAAGTCTTGCCTGTTTGCTAAAGCCATCATTATCAGGGGTCTGTTAACAGCCTATACATTAAACTTTACAGAGAAAACAGTTCTCCAAAAAAACGAAATCCAGGACCATACAGGTCGACTTGGATTTAAAAAAGAAAAGGGGGGGGGGGGGGAAGGTGAAAAACAAACTATTTCTGAAAAAAGTGTCCAGAACAGAACTTGTGAAGTGGTTGCTCCAATCAGAAGGGTTAGAAGTCCCTGGTAACCACGACCTTGAGGAGGTGAGGATAGAAGTGTAAGTTGCAGAAGTTGTTTCTTCGCTTCAGGTCAGACTGTTATATTTTGTTCTCTTGGTCTTTGGCTTGTTCCACAGGGTGGTCAGGGGACTTGTGGGTGATGGACGTTTCACTGAATTGAGAGAGGGGTTAGATGTGTCCATATCTGCTTCCAGCGAAATGAGCTTCAGGGATAGGAGGATTTTCTCCCCATCTTGGAGACTGGTGAAGGAGTACAGATTGATCTTTAAAGTAAAATTTAACAGCAAATGGGAAGGTGCACCAGTATTTAATATCCTTTTGGGCGAGGACTGAGTGTAAGGGTTTTTGGGGCCCGTCTCCTCTGAATTGTTGAGGGGGACAAGTCTGCATAAATTAGTATTGGGTGACCTTGACATGATATTTGTTTTATCGCTCTGGATTGCTTCATTATCTGCTCCTTGACCAGGTAAAAGTGTGATTTTGCAATGATGTCCCTGGGGGAACCATCCTTTTTTGGGGGTCCCAAGGCTCTATGGACTCTGTCCAATTCCAAACAATGTTGTGAGATGTTCGGGATCAGGGATTTTATTTTCTCCTGGGTAGCCTGGGAGACATCAGCAATGGACTCAGGCAGGCCTCTGATCCTAAAATTGTATCTTCTGGATCTGTGTTCTAGCTTGTCGATCATAGAAATTGCAGAGTCGAGCCCGTCTTGAAGTGTCTGAATATGGTCTGAGTTTTGGTTGGTGGCTGACACCGTCATGTCCAGTTTGTTCTCGATGGCTTCCATCCTGGAGCCCAGGTTCTGGAAGTCAGCTTTGATGTCCCCAGTTATCTTTGCTGCTGTGAAGGCCAGCCCTCTCTCCAGTAATTCAGACAGCTTTAGGTAGAGGTCACCTGCCTGGACGTACTATATGTGTCCTGAGCTGGGGTGGCAGGGAAGGGGACATCCTGGCGTGGTGTGAGAGCAGGCCCAGCCAGGGAGAATGCACTGTCCAAAGCCACGGCCAATTAATGATTCAGTGGAAGCTGGAGAAGGTGTCATATGCTGATGGTTGTTGTTCTGGCTTGCAAGAATGTATGTGAGGGATGAAGGGGCCATTTATGGCAATAACCTGCATATAAAACTTTAAAATGAGCACTTTTGGTTTTTCATGTTCGCGTCCCATAGAGTTTAACGGTGTTCACACAAATTTTTGCCTGTTCGCATGTTCTGCTGCGAACCGAACCGGGGGTGTTCGGCTCATCCCTAGTTGACTGTACAGAGCATGCATCCTTTATCTGCAGCCATTGGCATGGGGAAAAAAAAAAAAAAATCAGAACCGGTCTGAGCCTTTTGTTGTGCCATACTCCCACAGGTACTCCTTGATGGCCCTCTGCTGCATGTGCAGCAGCTGCAGCTTTGCCAAAGTCGAGTTCCACCTGGTGGGCATGTCACAAATCAGGTGGTTTACGGGCAGGTGGAATTTCCGTTGCAGCCAACCGAGCATATGTATGACTGCCTGAAATGGCTACAGATTCTTCTGGCCTGCTTTAGCAGATCTTCTAACCCTGTGTACCTGTTTAAGAAATGCTGCACCACCAAATTGAAGACATGTGCCAGACATGGCACATGTGTCAACTTTCCCTGTCTAAGGGTGAACAGGAGGTTTGTGCCATTATCGCACACCACCATTGCTGACTCCAGCTGGTGTGGCATGAACCACCTCTGGGCCTGCCCCTGCAGAGCTGTAAGAATCTCTGCTTCGGTGTGGTTCCTGTCCCCTAGACAGACCAGCCGAAGCATTGCATGGCACCTTTTAGCCTGACTCATTGAATAGCCCCTTGAAAGTTTAGTGGGTACTTGTGCGTTATAAGACAATTCAGCAGAGGAGGGTATGGAGGAGGAGGAGGGGGTAAAGCTGACAAATTTCACATCATCACCACTAGCTGAATGGAGGCCTTAGCAGCACAACAAGCTGCAGCACTGAGCCATGTCCTGCATCCTTCCGAGTTGCAAGCAGAGTTACCCAGTGTGCTGTGAACAAAATATATTGTCCCTGATCATGCTTGCTGGACCACGTGTCAGCAGTAATGTGGGCCTTGCGGCTGACTGCCTTGCCCAACGATGCCACAACATTGCCTTCCATGTGATTGTAGGGCTCTGGAAAAGAAATAGCAACTGGGATCCTGCCATTGTGGTACAGCACATTCTGCAAAATCACAGGTTTTACAGCCAGCAGCTTTGACAAGCTTGAATTTAGACCCTGGGAATGTGGGTGGCAATTACTGTATTTTTCTTTTGCTGCAGCAGATGGGGCAGAGAAATGTGCCTGCTGTAGTCTACAGCCGGTGATAACCTGTGACACCCTGTCCTATACCATCATCCCTATCAGTGGAGGCTATTGAGAGGTTATGAGGTATAGCCGGGGTAGACCGGAAAGGTGAGGAGGAACAGAATTGCATCCCTTTTGTGTGGCTTTCAGGTGCTCTTGCCAATGGGCTGAGTGGTGGTAGCTTAAATGCCTTGTCAAGCATGCGGTACCAAAATGGCTGGGGTTTTTGCCACACTTGATGTGCTTGAGGCAAAGTTTGAAAATTGCAAAAATGTGAGCAGCTGCACGTGTGCTAAAAAGGCCCAGACATCTGAGCTGTGGGAAGTGGGCGGGGAGATAACATTTCCATAGTGTGATGAAATAGGGTAGCCGCTCTCTACTCTTCCACGATGGCTGCCTCTTTGGGGTTGTGGCTCAATTTCATCCTCTGCTCTGGCACCTAAGTCCCATCAGTGACCTCATCGTCATCATCCCCTCCATCCTCATGATCACTGGAGCCAACTTGGAAATACGCTGCGGCTGGGGAACATGACTGCAAATTTGTTGTTTACCAGTGTTCTCCCCTCTCTGTAGGCTCAAGCTCCTACTTTCCTCAACCCCAGAACCAACATCTGAATCAAGTAATGGCTTTGCATTGTCAAGGAGCAAGTGTTTAAATAACTCAGATGACTTCTCCATGCCTGATGCTGGGACTATGGCAGGAGTAGCTGTGGACAAGTTGGAAGAATAAGCCACTCTGGCATCTGCAGTGAACTAAACATTAGTCTCTGCTTGAGTGATGGAGGATCAGGAGAATGATGATGGTTTAGTAACCTAGTTCACCACCTCCTCTGCATGCTGTGGCTGGATGGCTTGGACAATATCACTAAACAGAGGAAACAATGCCCTGCCTGAGGACTGACCATGTCCACATTTGCCTGTGAACACATTCGCTGCTGGCCCCCTTACAGTGCCATGGGACTGTGTGCCTCTCCTTGTTGAACTCCGACATGATGCGGGGGGGGGGCACTGGTTAACAAAATGTAATAAAGATGTGGAAACGTGTACGTGGATGCACTTTAATCGATGGAAAGTGGTGTTTGGTGCACTTTAACTTGAGTACTCAATACACAGACACTCCACTGATACACTGCACTTTACTGCAGTAAAAATGCACTAAAGCACTGCAATATACTGTGGTAAACATGCAGTAACGCACTGAAATATACTGTGTTAAATATGCAATAATGCACTGAAATATACTGCATTAAATGTACACTAATGCAATGAACTATACTGCGCTTAAATGTACATTGACATAGACTGTGATAAACACTGTGTTAAACGCGCAGTTATGCACTGAAATATATTGTGTTAAATATGCAGTAATGCACTCAAAATTAAACGTGCAGTAAGGTACTGAAATATAATGCGTTAAATGTGCAGTAATGCACTGAAATATACTGTGTTAAACTTGCACTAATGTACTGAAATATAATGCGTTAAATGTGCAGTAATGCACTGAAATATACTGTGTTAAACTTTCACTAATGCACTGAAATATACTGTGTTAAATGTGCAGTAACACACTGAAATATACTGCATTAAATGTACACTAATACAATGAAATATACTGTGTTAAACGTGCAGTAACGCACTTAAATATACTGCGCTAAACGTGCAGTAATTCACTCAAATATGCTGCGTCAAACGTGCAGTAATGCACTGAAATATACTGCATTAAACGTGCACTACTGCAATGTTATATACTGAGTTAAATGTGCACTAATGCACTAAAATATACTGCGTTAAATGTGCAGTAACACACTGATATATACTGCATTAAACATGCATTAAGAAAAAAAAGTGTGCAGCAGCCCCCCTCAGCCTCCTAAAACTTACCATAAGCCCATCTAGGTCCAGTGATATTGCTCGAGAGACTCTCCCTCCTGATTGGCTGAGACATACAGTGGGTGCCATTGGCTCCCCTGCTGTCAAAGTCAGTGAGCCAATGAGGAGAGAGAGGGGGCAGGGCCAGGCCAAGGCTCTGTGTCTGAATGGACACAGAGCTGTGGCTTGGCTCAGGTGCCCCCATAGCAAGCTGCTTTCTGTGGGGGCACTCAGCAGGAGGGAAGGGCCAGGAGTGCACAAGAGGATCCAGGCTGCTCTGTGCAAAACCATGGCACCGAGCAGATAAGTATGACAAGTTTGTTACTTTTAGAAAAAAAAACAGACTTTCCAATCACTTTAAAACCACTTGCAAGATACACAAGTAAAAAAGGCTCATCAATATGTAATGGATGTGATAGCTGCAGATGGAGTGGGCTATGTGGGGTAATCCAGGAAGGGCAGAAACGCTGTCAGGACCAGCATGGAACGCAGGGGCCTGGAAGTGACATCAGAGTGGGCAGAATGCATTTCAGAGCATGCCCAGTTTGCTCCTTCAAAGCAATGCTCTGTTAAAGTATGCTTCTCTCTCCTGGAGTGCTGCACCTGACACTACCTGCCCACCCCATCTTCAGTCTTGGACCACGCCGTATACCCATGTTTTATTAAAGTCTACCTTATCCAGAGTGCCCTATAACCCATCTTCTTTGCAAACAAATATCCATCCCATTGCAGGGAAAAGGAAATGGAAAGATCTCAGCTTATATTGCTGCCTCCCTTCCCTTTCCTCCTGCCTCCCCTTTTGCTTTGTCACCACAAGCCTCCCTTCACCATCCATTGTCGTAGAATATAGTAAGCTCTGTCTACCACACCACAGGTCCCTGTACATTGTCTCTGCTAGGCTTTGTGGCTGGAATGTAGCAGAGATATGGGGTCACATATCCACTATGCTCTGTCCCGTGTATGCACCCCTTTTTGTCAGGTTTTAATTCTGACTGAATCCCAATTGGGGAAATGTCCCTTTATTTCCTGACTTGGCTTTAACATTTACTGGGAAATAAAGAGAAATCGCTCCTAGAGGGACATAGACAGCAATGAGAACCCATGTGTGTACAGTATAGACAAAAGTTCAATGTTATATTGCTTTGTCCCTGTTGGAGAGCCCCCTATTGTATTCCAAAAGAAAGACTGCAGAAATGATCTTCCAATCCTGTACAATGGGGTGCTATGGGGTTCAGTAATTTCCTACAAATATAGATGATTAATCAGTATGGCCCCCAAACTCCTTCAACACCATAGGAACCCATTTTACTGATTTACCAATTTGTGTAGTTGATTTTTTCTAGCAGGATAAATCTGGGGGTCCCAAAATGAATTATGAATGACTAGGGATGAGCCAAACAACCCCCGGTTCGATTTGCAGCAGAACATGCGCACAGGCAAAACATTTTTTGTCATAAAAAGTGTTTGGGGACCTGGGTCCTGCCCCAGGGGACATGTATCAATGCAAAAAAAAAGTTCTAAAAAAAGGACGTTTTTTCGGGAGCAGTGATTTTTAATAATGCTTAAAGTTAAACAATAAAAGTGAAATATTCCTTTAAATTTTGTACCTGGGGGGTGTACATAGTATGCCTATAAATTGGCGTATGTTTCCTGTATTTACAACAGTCCCTGCACAAAATGACATTTCTGGGGGGCGTGTCCAAGATGGCAATGGGAGCAGACGTGTCTGAGCTCCCCAGGATCTAACAATCCTCCTTTTACTGGGTGCAGACCACTAAAAAAGACCCTACTGAGTCCCTCCTGACAGGGGGGCAATTTCGGAGCACTTGGGGGAAGAAACGGCCGGCCATGATCCCGGGAAAGGGTGATAGGACCGGAGATCGTGGACTAGACTGAAGCCGCGGACTCGCCTAGAAATCCTGCCCGTGGCCTCACAGGGCCGACGCAGTACCCATCTGGACGTCGGAAAAAAAGGTTCAGGCAGGTTCTCCCTGTCCCTTTCTGCTCCTGGTAGCCTCCCCGGGGTATGCAAATGAGGAAGAGCCAGCCCCAATCCCGGAAAAAGGCTGCAAGGCCCGACATTACAGACAGGGCCGCAGCCGCGGCCTCGCCTAAGACTCCTGCCCGGATGGAGAACCAGGCCAAAGACCCCGACAGGCTGACTGTCATGGCAGCCGATTTCAAGGCAGTTCTACAGGCCATAACCACCCTGACTGGTAAGGTGGATCATATTCAAGCCAATGTGGAGTTTATAAGGAAGGACTTTGATGCCTTTCGTGGCAGAATGACTGAGGTGGATTAAAGGATCTCCCAGGTGGAGGATACGGTACATGATCATGGGGCCGACATTCATGCACTTAAAGCCAGGATAAAGACGCTTGAGTCCCACGCAGAAGATGCAGAGAATCGCAACAGAAGAAATAATTTATGTATTCTGGGACTCCTTGAGGGGGCAGAGGGCAAAAACCCTATGGCCTTCGCTGAACGCTTATTGCAACAGCTACTCCCTTCAGCATGCTTTTCTCCATTTTTTTTACCGTGGAAAGGGCCCATCGCATACCCACTACCAGGGGGCCCCAAAGAGCACCACCCCGAACCTTTATCTTCAAACTCCTTCATTTTCAGGATAGAGATATTGTGATGAGGGAGGCTAGGGCCCAAGACAAACTCCGCTTCGAAAACGCTAAGCTCCTAATCTTTCCAGATTATTAGATGGAAACCCAGAAGCAACAGAAATCCTTTGATGCTGTAAGAGCGAGGCTCCACTCCCACCATATCAAGTACAGCATGCTGTTCCCGGCCAGGCTTAGGGTGGAGGATGGGGAGTCTGTTCAGTTCTTCATGTCCCCAGAGGAGGCCTCCGGTTGGATCGACACACTCCCGCCCAGATAAGTGACCTAACTAATCACCCGAATGAGTGGGCTGCTGTCATCTGCTGTTTCCTTCAATGTGCCCAAGGGTCAGACAGCTAAGCCTCGGAATGCCCTTTGCTGGAAAGATGGCTCCAGGTCTGTATCCTACTTTCACAAGTGATGTAAACATGTATGTCACTAGATGTTTGGGATGCCACGTCCTGACCCATATAGTGGTCCGGACCTTGCATCCAATTTTGGGTGGAGGTCCACAGCTTGAAAATATACCATTAGATGATTATGGCTGACTGTACTATTGTTTCATGGAACATTAGGGGTTTGAACTCCTCTGTGAAGAGGTCATTAGTGTTTCAGTTTCTCAAAACCTATCATTCCCAAATATGTATACTGCAGGAAACTCACTTGACAGGCAGTAAGCTTTTGAGCCTTAGACGGCCCTGGGTGAGACATCAGTACCACTCCACATACACCAATTACTCTACAGGGGTCAGCATTCTTGTTCATAAATCTCTACGGTTCAAGCTACTGGCGCTGGAACTAGACCTGGAGGGTTGCTTTGTTATACTCCATGCCATGGTAGACAGATTGGTGCTAGTGGTGGTGGGACTGTACCTGCCCCCTGGCTTCAACGAGATTACTTAACCAGCTTATCTCTAAAATTGCCACCTATGCTAGAGATAATGTGGTGATGCTGGGGAACTTTAACCTGGCCCCAGATCCTGGGATGGACAGACTCTCACCCAGAGCAGGCTCATCTTCAGAGCTGCTCTCCTGGGCGGAAGCCTCCAATCTGACTGATGTGTGGAGATGGCGTAACCCCTCCTGAAGGGACTATACATGCCACTCAGCTTCACACAAAGCCTTCTCACGCATAGACCTTGCCTATGCGGGGGGGTCTGTCCTACCCAGAGTCAGGGATATCACCATTCTCCCCCTTGGTATATCTGATCATGCCCCGCTTGCCTTGAAGCTGTGCGTGTCCTGTGCACCGGGGGAGAGTCTCTGGAGACTGTCCAGGTTCTGGCTGTCTGATTCCAGAATATCTGAACCTTATAGGTCTGAGGCGGTGCAGTATTGGCGAGAATTGGATCAATCAGTGTCTCTAATCACGTCTTGGGATGCATTTAAGACCTTCACCAGGGGTAGCTTACAGTCATATCCGTAAGGGTTTGAGGGAGGAGACCCAAAAGGCTTAGGTTAGGGTGACAGCACTTGAGGAATACGTTGAGTCGGGGACTCCGAGAGCATACTCTGACTTTCATGCAGCATTGAGGGATGTTCTCCTGTTACGAACGTCAGCCACCAAAACTAAATTCCTACATCAGTCCCAAAGAATCTTCGAGCACGGGGAGAAGACTGGCAGTATGCTGGCATGGCTGGCGAGGGAAAGCTCCTCAACCATATGTGACTCGGATAGGACGACCCTAACAGATCCCTCATCCATTAATGACAGATTTGCATCATTCTACCGGGAGCTCTATGGTTCTCGAATGCACGGACGAAGAACTGACAACATACCTCGACGGGGTGGAGCTCCCTTGCCTGACATCTACATTTAGAGAAGCTTTAGATGGACCTACCCTATTAGAGGAGTTACAGAGGGCAGTAGCCTCCTTGCAAAATAGCAAAACGCCAGGTCCGGATGGGATACCTGCCGAATTCTTTAAAACTTATGCAGAGGAAATACTACCATCATTCAAAATAGTGCTGTAAAAATCCATGAAAGGGAAATCATTACCCCCGATGATGGCTGAGGCAGTTATAGTGGTCATCCTTAAACCTGGTAAGCCCCCTGAACAGTATTCTTCGTATCGCCCAATCTCCCTCCTTAATGTGGACGCCAACCTGTTGGCTAAGGTGCTGGCCGGTCAGTTGAACACTGAATACGGCACTGGTGCACGCAGACCAGTCTGGATTTATGCCAGGCAGAGGGACCGACAAACATTTGATGCCTCCTTACACATCTCTCTAGGGCAAGCGGGGATGGCCCGGAGGTAGTTGCCTCCTTAGACGCCAAAAAGGCCTTTGACTCGGTTGAGTGGCGCTACCTCTGGGCGGTCCTTTACAAATTTGGGTTTGGCCCTCGTTTTATCAGCTGGGTCCAGATGCTATACCACAATCCCAATAGCCCGTATAAGCACAAATAATTCACTGTCCTTGTTGTTTCCCTTGTCCAGGGGCACCAGACAGGGTTGCCTATTATCCTATCCCCTGGATTATTCGCGCTAGCCATGGGACCCATGGCAGCTTGTATTAGATCCACCCCTTCAGTAGAGGGAATCCATGTCGGTGTAATAACAGATAAAATATGCTTATATGCCGATGACACCCTCCTCTTCCTCAAAGACATCTCCTCCCTCCTACCAGCGCTTCAAATAATAGATGAATTCGGATCATTTTCAAGGTTAATTGGGGGAAATCATTCCTTTTCTCACTAAATGCGTTAGGTCACCACTAGGGATGAGCCAAACACCCCCGGTTCGGTTCGCACCAGAACCTGCGAACGGACCGAAAATTTGCACGAAAGTCAGAACCCCATTGACGTCTATGGGACTCGAACATTCGAAATCAAAATTTCTCATTTTAAAGGCTAATTTGCATGGTTTTGTCCTAAAAAGGGTTTGGGGACCCGGGTCCTACCCCAGGGGACATGTATCAATGCAAAAAAAAAACTTTAAAAACGGACGTTTTTTCGGGAGCAGTGATTTTAATGATGCTTAAAGTAAAAAAAAAAAAAAGTGAAATATTCCTTTAAATATAGTACCTGGGGTGTGTCTATAGTATTCCTGTAAAGTGGCGCGTGTTTCCTGTGTTTAGAACAGTTCCTGCACAAAATGTCATTTTTAAAGGAAAAAATCTCATTTAAAACTGCTTGAGGGTTTAATGTAATGTCGGGTCCTGGCAATATGGATGAAAATCAGTGAGACAAATGGCATGGGTACCCCCCAGTCCATTACCAGGCCCTTTGGGTCTTGTATGGATATTAAGGGGAACCCCGCACCCAAATTAAAATAAGGAAAGGTGTGGGGCAACCAGGCCCTATATACTCTGAACAGCAGTATACAGGCGGTGCAAACAAGACAGGGACTGTAGGTTTGTTGTAGAATCTGTTTGTAATTTTGAACGGGTACATTTTTAACGTGTTTAGCTCCAGCCAAAAAATCTTTAAGCTTTTTGGAAAACATAGGGAAGGGTTATCACCCCTGTGACATTTGTTTTGCTGTCTGTCCTCCTCTTCAGAAGATTTCACCTCACTTTTTGTCCCAATGACAAATGTTTTTTGAAAATTTGGGTTTTTTTGTGGAACAAGGATTGGAAAGCATCAGTGGAAAGGAGAAATGTTTTTCCCATATTAACTCTTACAGGAGAGAATTTCCCTTCCTAGGGGTAGATTTCATCTCACTTCCTGTTGTCTCCTTCCATTTGCAAGTAGGAGTCGTTTGTAAGTTAGATGTTTGAAAGTAGGGGCCTGCCCTATATACTCAGCAGAAATTTGGGCCTTAGGTGTAATTGTGGCCACAACACTGTAAGCCCTCACAGGGCCCTGCTGTGAAATATTAGATCAAGAATTGTAATTACATGCCCCTGTTGAACAGGAGCAGAAAAATTGGGCCTTTGGTGGTGGTGGTGCTGGTGCCTCAACACTGTAAGTCCTCACTCGCTCTTGGTGGGTGCAGAAATGGGCCCTGCTGTGAAATATTAGATCAAGAATTGTAATTACATGCCCCTGTTGAACAGGGGCTGAAAAATTGGGCCTTAGGCACTGGTGCCACAACACTGCAACCCCTCACAGATACTCTAGTTGGAACGCAGAAATGAGCCCTGCTGCAAAGTATTGCATCAAAAATTGTAATTACACGCCCCTGTTAAACAAGGGCTGAAAAATTGGGCCTTAGGCACTGGTGGTGGCGCCCAGAACCAAAAATGTTCTTACAAGCTATCAGTGTGATCATTGAGGAAGAGGATAATTACTCAGGGATAGTCACTCAGCATAGGCAGTCTTTGAAGGGACCTGAGATTTCAAAAAAAATTATTCGGTTACATCAGCATCAGGTGCTTAATACCACGAATACGAGGATCCTTACGCAGGCTTTGCAGGATCAGGGAGGCCATGCAGCGTAGGTTTGCTGAGGCATTCGGTCCGGAGTCCTCTGGGTTGGCGTGGCGTCAACCACCTCTGAACCTGCCCCTGCAGAGCTGACAGAACCTCTGCCCCAGTGTGGCTCCTGTCCCCCAAGCACACCAGCTCAAGCACCGCATGGCATCTTTTGGCCTGCGTACTTGCGCAGCCCCTTGAACGGCTACGGAGCACCGCTGGTTCCGAGGACAAAGCACAGGAAGAGGCCATGGAGGAAGAAGAAGAGGGGGTGGAGGAGAGAGGTGTGTCAAAATCATTAGCATTTTGGAGGCGTGGTGGCGGAACAACCTCTAACACTACTGCACCTTGTCCTGCATCCTTCCCAGCTGCCAGCAGAGTCACCCAATGCGCCGTGAAACTTAGGTAACGTCCCTGTCCATGCCTGCTGGACCATGAGTCAGCGGTAATATGCACCTTACCGCTGACCGCCCTGTCCAGCGAGGCATGGACATTGCCTTCCACATGCCGGTAGAGAGCCGGAATCGCCTTCCATGAGAAAAAGTGGTGTTTGGGTACCTGCCACTGAGGAACCGCACATTCCACAAACTCACAGAAGGGGGCAGAGTCTACCAACCGAAAAGGCAGCAGTTGAAGTGCTAGCAATTTTGCCAAGCTAGCATTCAACCGCTGGGCATGTGGATGGCTGGGAGCAAACTTCTTTCGGCGGTGCAGCAGCTGGGGCAGGGAAATTTGCCTGGTAAAATCTGACGTTGGTGTACCAAAAGCAGATTGCCCACAAGTACTTGGCTGTGACACACCTAATTCTACACCTTCATTCCTCTCAGTGCAGGTCTCAGAGAGGACTGAAGGTATAGTGGGGTTGGAGATCTCAGCTGATGAGGAGCAAGGAGAGGTCCTCTTTGTTCTTTGGTGTGGGTCTTTTAGATACGCTTGCCAACTAACTGCATGGCAGGTCAACATATGTCTGGTCAAGCATGTGGTACCCAAGCGGGAGATGTTTTGGCCACGCGAGATACGCTTGAGACATATGTTGCAAATAGCAGCAGTGCGATCTGATGCACTCGTCTCAAAAAAGCCCCACACCAAAGAACTTTTTGAATAACGCGCAGAGACTGCAGCACCCTGCACATGTGGAGCTTTGGGGTGTGATGCAGTCAATGTACTGCCCTTAGGCTGGCCCCTGGAGGACATCCTGCCTCGTTGGTGATGTGCCGCCTCCTCCTCCTCCTCCTCCTCTCTCCTATCAGGCACCCACGTTGAGTCAGTGACCTCATCATCCCCTCCCTCCTCATCACTGGAGCAAACCTGGCAGTATGCTGCAGCAGGGGGAGCATGACTGCCAGATTGCTGTCCTTCTTGGGCACCCCCTCTGTCCGTGCTCACGTTACTGCCTTCATCGAGCTCAGTATCATCATCAGAGCCTTCCAAACGCTGGGCATCCTCCTGGAGCATGTACCCAACACTGTGGTCACACAGTTCGAGGGACTTCTCAGGAGGACATGGTGGGGCTAGGGAAGGAGTCACTGATCACATTGAGCCAAGGGAAGAGGCCGCTGCTTTGCCAAAGTACCCTGGGCATGGGTGAGGGAGGATGAGGACGGCTTGGTCATCCACTCGACCAAGTCTTCCGCATGTTGCGGCTCAACACAGCCAGCTGCCGAAAAAAAGGCCAAGCGTGTCCCACGGCCACGTGCTGATGAGGATGCACCGTCTCCACGACCAGCACTAGACACAGAGCCTGCTTGCCCTCTCTTATTGGCTTGTGACTGTCTGCCTCTCCTTCTTGGCCTTCCAGACAGACATACTAATGGCCTGTAGCTGCACTAAGCTGGGATATATAGATATATATGTACTTATACTGCAGCTAGCAAAATCAACTGCCTGCCTGTAGTATGAGAACACCACCAACCTTCTACAGGTAGCTTTAGCTGAACACTGTGCAGAGGTCGCAAAAAAATAACTTGTAGGTTTAGCTGGACACTGTGGAGGACGCACCACACTAACTTGTAGTTTTAGCTGAACACTGAGCAGGATGCACCGCACTAACTTGTAGGTTTAGCTGAACACTGTGAGCAGGATGCACCCCACTAACTTGTAGGTTTAGCTGAACACTGTGCAGGACGCACTGCACTAACTGTAAATAGTCTAGCTGCCTGACTGTGGTACTAATAGGATCAAAAGAACACCAGCAATTTTCTTCAGGTAGCTGTAAATACTGTAACAAGACAAGCCTGCCTGTCAGTAAGATGATAACGGATCTAGCTGAACTGAATAAAATATATATATATATATATATATATATATATATATATATATATATATATATATATATATATATATATATATATATATATATATATATATACACACATATACACACACACACACACACACACACACTACACTAAGTGCAGCTAACTGCCTGTTCTGCCTAATCTATCTAACTCAAATCAAATGACACTGTCTCTCTCTCTATCTATGAATGCCGAAACACACACTACACAGGGCCGCCGTGTAGGCGGCCTTATATAGTGTGGGGCGTGTACTAAATCCCCTAAGCCATAATTGGCCAAAGCCTCCTTGGCTTTGGCAAATTACGGCTCTGTTCAGACGGCGCTGTGATTGGCCAAGCATGCGGGTCATAGTGCATGCTTGGCCAATCATTAGCCAGCATTGCAATGCCACAGTGAATTATGGGCCGTGACGCGCCACACGAATTTGGCGCGAATGGCCCATATCGTTCGCAATTCGGCGAACGGGCAAACAGAGGATGTTCGAGTCGAACATGGGTTCGACGCGAACACGAAGCTCATCCCTAGTCACCACCCACCAACAGGCACCCCCCTAAACTGGACATCTGAATTCAAATACCTAGGAGTAAGGATTGGAACTCCACTGTTCTGATATTATGAGCTGAACCTTCAACCATTATTTAAAAACTTCTTGCAGAAATGTGTAGCCTGGAGGACCCTCCCCCTATCACCAGTTGGTAGGGTAAACATAGTTAAGATGGTTCATCTCCCCAAACTCCTTTACCTTTTTTGAAATGCCCCTCATTCTTCGCCAAGATAAAAAGTATAATATCTTCCTTTGTTTGGAACGATAGGCCCCTACGACTAGCCATTATCACCCTTCAGCTGCCCATCACCCAGGGAGGCCTGTCCCTACCAGACTTTCAGATCTACTTCTGGGCGGCTGTCCTGGTGATGGTCAGATGGTGGTTTTCCCAACTACAAGACAACCCAGCAGTGAACTTGGAAGCAGCCATAATGGGCTCATACTCCTCCCTCAGTAACGTGGTATTCAGGGGGGCGAGATCTCACCCTGGCATCACGGAGCTGATGTGCACAACCATCAATGTATGGAATAAAGCCAGGACCCGCTTTGCTTCCTCTGAGACGTTCTCTCCCCACATTCTTCTCTGGGGCAATCCCAACCTACCACATATGAATACCGTTCCAGACCCCCAGGTTTGGGCAAGGAAGGGTATAGTCAAATTGAAGCATATAGCTATGGGGGGTAAACTGAGATCTTTTCTGATCTCAAAAGTGCCTACTCACTACCGGGTTGGATGTTGTTTCGATACTACCAGCTTCGACATGCGTATAGGAAACAGTTCCCAGTGCAACTCATATTGAAATCAGACTCTGTGGAGGGACTACTTACTGCCAAGATCATAGATAAACCCCTCTCCTCCCTATACTTCCACTTGTCCATAGCTCCTTTGAAGAAACTTGAAAAAACCCTAGATAAGTGGAAATTAGACATCCCAAATCTGTCAGAGGAGGAATGGGAGACATGTTACATAGTTACATAGTAGGTGAGGTTGAAAAAAGACACAAGTCCAACCTATGTGTGTGATTATGTGTCAGTATTTCATTACATATCCCTGTATGTTGCGGTCATTCAGGTGATTATCTAATAGTTTCTTGAAGCTATCAATGCTCCCCGCTGAGACCACCGCCTGTGGAAGGGAATTCCACATCCTTGCCGCTCTTACAGTAAAGAACCCTCTACGTAGTTTAAGGTTAAACCTCTTTTCTTCTAATTTTAATGAGTGGCCACGAGTCTTATTAAACTCTCTTCTGCGAAAAAGTTTTATCCCTATTGTGGGGTCACCAGTACAGTATTTGTAAATTGAAATCATATCCCCTCTCAAGCGTCTCTTCTCCAGAGAGAATAAGTTCAGTGCTTGCAACCTTTCCTCATAACTAAGATCCTCCAGACCCTTTATTAGCTTTGTTGCCCTTCTTTGTACTCGCTCCATTTCCAGTACATCCCTCCTGAGGACTGGTGCCCAGAACTGGACAGCATACTCCAGGTGTGGCCGGACCAGAGTCTTGTAGAGCGGGAGAATTATCGTTTTATCTCTGGAGTTGATCCCCCTTTTAATGCATGCCAATATTCTGTTTGCTTTATTAGCAGCAGCTTGGCATTGCATGCTATTGCTGAGCCTATCATCTACTAGGACCCCTAGGTCCTTTTCCATCCTAGATTCCCCCAGAGGTTCTCCCCCCAGTGTATAGATTGCATTCATATTTTTGCCACCCAAATGCATTAATTTACATTTTTCTACATTGAACCTCATTTGCCATGTAGTCGCCCACCCCATTAATTTGTTCAGGTCTTTTTGCAAGATTTCCACATCCTGCGGAGAAGTTATTGCCCTGCTTAGCTTAGTATCGTCTGCAAATACAGAGATTGAACTGTTTATCCCATCCTCCAGGTTGTTTATAAACAAATTAAATAGGATTGGTCCCAGCACAGAACCCTGGGGAACACCACTACCCACCCCTAACCATTCTGAGTACTCCCCATTTATCACCACCCTCTGAACACGCCCTTGTAGCCAGTTTTCAATCCATGTACTCACCCTATGGTCCATGCCAACGGACCTTATTTTGTACAGTAAACATTTATGGGGAACTGTGTCAAATGCTTTTGCAAAATCCAGATACCCCACGTCTACGGGCCTTCCTTTATCTAGATGGCAACTCACCTCCTCATAGAAGGTTAATAGATTGGTTTGGCAAGAACGATTCTTCATGAATCCATACTGATTACTAGACACGTGCATTCGTTTTTGTCCGAATGCATTTTCGTCCGAATTTCAGGTATTTTCGTTATCGTTTTGACAAACGATAACGAAAGTGCAGAATCCGAAAAAGGAAAGATCCGACATAAACAAATGCTTTATTTTCATTTTCGTTGCTACAACAGTTCGATATAGATAGGAGATTCGACTTGATGATGATGACAATAACAATCTGTGTCCATCAAACCTGTGGTCGAATGTGCCTAACCTTAACTATTAGTCCAAGATTATTCTACAGAGAGAAAAGATTCGACGTAGGGGAGAAAAGATTCGACGTAGGGGAGAAAAGATTCGACGTAGGGGAGAAAAGATTCGACGTAGGGGAGAAAATAGAAATAGAAATAATGATGACGATGAATGTTATTGGCTGATTGTAACCAAAGAGGAGGAGCAGTAACATAGCTAGAACTAAGTACACACTTACTTTGGCTTATGGTGTCTGTTGAATGTTCTAAGAAGATTCGACGGAGCAGGTAAACTATACGGCGTCGTACAGTTTAGCTGCTCCGTCGAATCTTCTTTGAACATTCGACAGACGCCATAAGCCTTCAATGACAGATTCGACCTTAATTTGGATTTTCGGACGAATGCAATTTTTAACGAAAAACTAAATAAATAAAAACGAATTTCGGGAGTAGCTAAATAAATTTATTTTTCGGACGAAAACTAAATTCCAAAACGAAATATTTCAGTGTGCACATGTCTACTGATTACTGCTAATGATATCATTCTTATTACTAAAATCTTGTATATAGTCCCTTATCATCCCCTCCAAGAGTTTACATACTATTGATGTTAGGCTAACTGGTCTGTAATTCCCAGGGATGTTTTTTGGGCCCTTTTTAAATATTGGTGCTACATTGGCTTTTTTCCCAATCAGCTGGTACCATTCCAGTCAATAGACTGTAAAAATTAGGAACAACGGTCTGGCAATCACCTGACTGAGTTCCCTAAGTACCCTCGGATGCAAGCCATCTGGTCCCGGTGATTTAATAATGTTAAGTTTCTCAAGTCTAATTTTAATTCCGTCCTCTGTTAACCATGTAGGTGCTTCCTGTGTTGTGTCATGAGGATAAATACTGCAGTTTTTGTTACTGAAGCCCCCCGATTCACTCGTGAAGACTGAGGAGAAGAATAAATTCAATACCTTTGCCATCTCCCCATCCTTTGTAACCAGATGTCCTTCCTCATTCTTTATGAGGCCAATATGGTCTGTCCTCCCTTTTTTACTGTTTACATACTTAAAGAATTTCTTGGGATTTTTTTTGCTCTCCTCCGCTATGTGTCTTTCATGTTCTATCTTAGCCGTCCTAATTGCACCCTTACATTTCTTATTGCATTCTTTATAAAGTCTGAATGCTGAGGATGATCCCTCAACCTTGTATTTTTTTGAAGGCCTTCTCCTTTGCTTTTATATGCATTTTTACATTGGAGTTAAGCCATCCAGGATTTTTGTTCGCTCTTTTAAATTTATTATCCAATGGGATACATTGGCTAATGCCCTTATTTAATATGCTCTTAAAGCAAACCCATCTCTCCTCCGTATTCTTTGTTCCTAATATTTTATCCCAATTTATGCCTTTTAGCAAGGTTTGTAGTTTAGGGAAGTTGGCTCTTTTGAAATTCAGTGTCTTTGTGTTCCCTTCATGTTTCCTATTTGTGTGATTTATACTGAAACTAATTGACCTGTGATCGCTGTTACCGAAATTGCCCCGTATTTCCACATCTGTGATCAGGTCTGTATTGTTGGTAATCAGTAGATCCAGTAATGTTTTATTTCTAGTTGGTGCGTCTACCATCTGACCCATAAAATTGTCCTGCAAGACATTAAGGAACTGGCGAGCCTTAAATGAATGTGCGGTTCCCTCCGCCCAGTCTATGTCTGGATAATTAAAATCCCCCATTATGATAACACTTCCCATCCTTGCTGCTAATCCAATTTGTGATAGGAGATCCGTCTCCACTTCCTCCCTCAGGTTAGGGGGGCTATAGCATACTTCCAGTATTATTTTCCCCTTAGCTTCATCCCTTTGGAGCTCTACCCATAAGGATTCCACCTCCTCATTAGCTCCCTCAGTGATGTCATCTCTCACATTCACTTGTACATTATTCTTGATATATAGGCATACCCCTCCCCCTTTTTTACCCTCTCTATCCTTGCGGTGTAGGGCATACCCTTGAATGTTTGCCAGCCAATCATGAGAGCTGTTGAACCAGGTCTCTGAAATTCCCACAAAATCCAAATCCTCCTTGTACAACAGTATCTCTAGTTCACCCATCTTGTCCGCCATGCTCCTGGCATTGGTGAACATGCCACATAGTTTAGACCGGTCGGATATTGTCCTCGTATTGGGTGTTTCAAGATTGCAACTAGGACTTGCTACTATACTCACCTTGTGTTTTTGTGCTTTGGTTAACCTACCACTAATGCCCCCAATACTACCCTCTGGAATATCTTCCGCGCTGGCTATCACTGTCTCTGGACCCTCCCCCCCATTGCCTAGTTTAAAAACCCCTCTAACTTTTTGGCCATCTTCATTCCCAGCAGATCTGCACCCTCCTCATTTAGGTGCAGTCCGTCCCTTCTATAGTACCGGTTACCGACTGAGAAGTCGGCCCAGTCCTCCAGGAACCCAAACCCCTCCTTACTACACCAGCTCTTCAGCCACTTGTTTACTTCCCTAATCTCCCTCTGCCTTTCTGGTGTGGCTCGATGTACCGGTAGTATTCCTGAGAACACTACCTTGGAGGTCCTTTTCCTCAATTTAGCACCTAAGTCCCTAAAATCGTTCTTTAGGACACTCCATCTGCCTCTGACTTTGTCATTGGTGCCAACGTGCACCATGACAGCCGGGTCTTCCCCAGCCCCTCCCAGTAATCTGTCCACAAGATCCGTGATGTGCCGAACCCGAGCGCCCGGTAGACAACATAGTGTTCGGCGCTTCAGGTCTTGGTTACAGATTGCCCTCTCTGTCCTTCTAAGAATTGAGTCCCCTACCACCAGAATCTGTCTTTTCTTTCCCTTTGCTGCCCCCCCCCCCCCACTCTCACTGGAGGAGTTCTTCCCCTGGCAGCTAGGAGGGTCCCTCATCTCCAGCAGTGCTGGTCCCTGAATGGTTTCACCAATGTCACTCAATGGAGTGTACTTATTGGGATGCTCCAGTCCTGGATCGTCCTCTCTGGCACTTCCCCCTCTACCCCTCCTGACTGTCACCCATCTACTCTTTGCTAGTGCCTGCACCTCTTTGTCTCCACCCGCCTCTGTGCTGGCCCCTGCCGTGTACGTTGCTGGCTCACCTTTAGTATGGAGGGACTTCTCAGTGCTGACAGTTGCTTCCCCAGATTCAGAACCTGGGCTTCCAGGGAAACAATGTGCTTACATTTTGCACAGCAGTATTCGCCCTCGATCGGATGATCAAGGAACGCATACATGCGGCAAGATGTACAAAGAGTTGCCTCTCCACACCCGCCGGGCATCGTACCTATTAAATATAGTGAGGATTTGGGGATTTTACCCTGTCCAAATTACCTAACAGCTACATGTGTATCTTCCTTTGTCACTAACATGATATCGGCCAGATTTATGCAGGTCAAGTTCCTCCACAGAGCCTACTACAATCCAAGTTACCTCCCTGGAACTTGGAATAGACCCCAAAATGATGCTGCTCAATGTTTTTGACTCTAGGGTAAAGGGCAAATATACTAGACTATTCCTCAATTATGCTATATTCTATGCCCGCAGAGAGATATTCCTTCATTGGAAGGATGCTACGCCTCCCAGGGTGTCCTCATGGTGCCTAACACTGAACTCGGTGTTGCCATTGTATAAGCTTACCTATGCCAACCGAAACTGCCCTGGCAAATTTGACAAGATATGGTGGGAATGGATAGATGCCTTGGGCACAGAAGTGGTGGATGATCACTGAGCTATTGCTGCTGGACCTACCCTGCAACAGTGTACCACTGCTATGATCTCCAGAATGTCTAATCATTGTTTGAGCTCTGTGAACTTAGCAAACTAGATGAGGTCCCTCCTTCGCCCCTCCCTCCTGCCATCCTTCCTATTCCCCTCCCAGTCTCCCCCCTTCCTATACCCCTCCCAGCCTCCCCCCTTTTTTATCTTTCACGTATCCTGCCTTTCCTGGCCCCCTCTCTTCCCCAGGACCTCCTTAAATAGTATTGCTGGAATCTACTACCTCCGAACCCATATCCTAATGTGATATAACTTAACAGCTCTGCACATCTTTCTCCTGTTTAAATGTGTAACCCATTTGTTCTGTGACAATTCATGTAATAATATCTATGTGAACAACTGTGTATATGCATCACTTGTACTGTAAAAATCGAATAAACATTTTTTTCTTGTGAAAAAAAAGATTACATTTATAAAAGAAAAAAAGTCATTTAAAAGTACTCGTGGCTATAACGGAAAATTGAATACTCACCTTTCCATAATTTTCCTTTCCTGGTGCCTACCCATAGCAGCATACCAATGGTTGGTTGCTGCTCCCCCAACCAACCCACAGAACCACTTTAACTCTATAAATGAAAGAGTTGTTCCTCCCTGCCGGTATTCTTGTAACTAGACCTCAGAACCTTAAGGATTATTGAAGGGAGGGTGTCATCTGTCATGGGTAGGCACCAGGAAAGGAAAATTACGGAAAGGTGAGTATTCAATTTTCCATTTTTCTGGTGCCTCCATGGCAGCATACCAATGGTAAATAACTCGCTTACAGGGAGGGTACGGCAATAAGAATTTAATGAAAACTACAGCACAGATAACTGCAAGGTCTTCTCCCAAAGTAAGAACCACTGGGTCTACACTATAGTGCGACATGAAAATGTTGAAGGACGGCCAACTGGCTGCTCAGCAAATTGTCTCAGGGGAGACCCGCGCCAAGGCTGCTCAAGAGGAGGCCATTCCCCGTATTGAATGTGCATTGACCGCAACTGGAACTGGGAGACCACTAGCCCGATACGCTCTCCAGATTAACTTTATGATCCAGCTTGCCAGGGTTGTTTTGGATGCTGCCATTCCCTTTCTGGCACCTTTTGGGATGATAAACAGAAACTGTTGCGTTAAACTTAAATAGTGCCTCAGGGACCTGGCTATATCTAGTTTGTGTTGTCTTGAAGAAGCTGGGTCCTCTCCAAATGCTGGAAGAACCCATTCTTGATTAAGATGGTAGACTGAAGGCACTTTAGGAACAAATTGATGAATGGGCTGCAAAACCACCCTGTCTGGGAAAAAGGTAATGTAAGGTTCCTGTGATCCTAGAGCTTGGATTTCTGATACTCTGACCCAACGTAATTGCGATCAGGAATACCGTTTTCAAGGAAATGTCTTCCAACGTGCACTCTTCTGTGGGAGCAAAAGGAGGATTTGATAGAACATTAAGCACAAAAGTTAAGTCCCATTTGGGATACAACGTTTTCCTGGGGGGTCGCAATCTTAGGACTGCCTTCAAAAAGCGTTCGACAAGAGGGTTCAATGCCCATTGTGTATCCGTTAGAGCTGAAAGAGCTGAGACCTGGACCTTCAGTGTGTTTAGGCCCAAACATAAGTCCAAACCATTCTGCAAGAAGAGAAGTACATTCTGGACTCCGGGATCCAAGGGTTTGAAATGGTTAACCTCTGCCAGCTCTGTAAACTTTCTCCATACCCTGTAATAGGAGGGATTAGTGAAAGACTTTCTTGCCTTTAGCAGTGTTTGAATAACACTATGTGAACATTATAATTCATCCAACCTTTTCCGCTCAACTTCCAGGTCTCAAGTCTAGGATTTCCGGATGCAGGTGAAAGAAATTGTCTTGACACAGAAGGTTGTTCAGGCGTGGAAGGGGAAGTGGTTCGCACAAAGCCATCCTGACTAGAAGTATGAACCATGGCCTTTTGGGCCAATACGGGATCACTGCCAAGATTGTGACTTTCTCTGTTGTCAGATGCTCGAGAAACCTCAATATCAGAAGGGTCGGAGGAAATGCATATCCCTTCTAAAAGTTCCAAGTTCAAAGTCCCAAAATATTCCCTTTTTTCTTCAAGGCTGAACTCCACTCCCGCTGACCTCGGAGATGGGAAACTTGAGAAGAAAAGAGGCATCTTTGCATTGAGTGTGGAGGCAAAGAGATCTATTTGGGGGGTGCCCCATTTCTGGCATATCCAAAGGAAGACCTTTGGATTCAGGGACCACTCGTTGTTGATGAATGATCTTGACAGATGGTTGGCTAACTGATTTTGAGGCCCCGGAATATATGAGCCTCGTAGGTTGATTAGATTCTTCTCGGCCAAGGTCAGAATGGGTGTTACTTTGTTGAATAGAGACCTGCTGTGTCTTCCCCCTGGTTCTGGCCACTTCCGCTCTGTTGTCCATCTGTAGAAGTATGGATTTTCCTCTGAGGTAGGAGGCTAAATGCAGAATTGCCACCCATGCTGCTCTTAGTTCCAAAATGTTTCAAAATACTTCCTCCGAGTTGAATTGCCATCTTCCTTGTACTAGCTTGTCTTAGAAGTGTGCTCCCCAACCTAGCCGACTGGTGTCTGATGTAAGAATGGTCCATGTAATGGGCCCCAGAGAACCCAAAGGTTGGATGGTCTTGTCCACCACCAAAGACTGGACTTCATTGCAGGCGTGACCAATATCCTGTTCTAGGCAATTCTTCCTCCATTGTGATAGAAACCCCAGCTGGAACCCTTGTAGATGCCACTTGGCCCACTTCACCATGGGTATTCATGAAGAAAGGGACCCCAGCAGGCTCAGACAGTCTGATGCCGTCATAGAATGGCTTGCCAGTACTCTTTTCACTTTCCCTATCAGAGCCGGAATCTTTTCTGATGGGAGTGAAACTGCTCTCTGTAGTCTTGAAGAGTGCTCCCAGATATGTCATCTTCTGCGTAGGTGTGAGCTGGCTTTTAGAGTAATTGATCAGCCACCCAAAACTGCTTAATGTGTCTGGTACCAATCACATGTGTATCTCTAAGCTCTCGTTTGTGCTGGGCTAAAATCAGGATATCGTCTAAATAGTGTAGCACCCGAATCCCTTTCTCTAGAAGAGGAGCTAAGATTGCAACTAGCACCTTGGTGAAGCTCCTGGGAGCTGTTGAGATTCCAAAGGGAAGACATTAAAATTGGAGATGTAAGTCACCTACTTTGAATCATAGCTGTAGGATGGGTATATGGAGATATGCATCTTGGATGTCTATGGAGACCATCCAATCCCCTGTTTGTACTAAAAGAATTATAGTGTTTAAGGATTCCATTTTGAAATGTTGAAATCCATGTCTACATGGATGTATTTTGTTCAACCTCTTCAGGTCCAACATGGGCCTCCAACCGTTCAACTTCTTGGGGACCAAAAAGACTGGAGAATAAAATCCTGAGCGTCTTTCCATGTCTGGAACCAGCACTACTGCTTGATGACGAATAAGAATTTGCACATACTGAAGAAGAACCTCCCTCTTCTGCTTGGAGGTTGGAATTTTGGTGGGCTGGAAGGAAAATAGTGGGGGGCATTTTCTGAATTTCCAGAAATGCCCTTGAAGGAGAGTGGAAACTGCCCACTGATCTACACAGTTCTCCACCCAAACCTGGGCAAACGCTCTGAGTCGAGCTCCCACTGGACCGGTTTGGGTGGATAAGGAGTCAAAAAGACTTCTGGCCCTCAACCGTGGATGTTTAGGCTTTAGGTTTACCCATCTTCAAAAAGGTGGCCTGCAAGCCCTTCCAGCCTCTTCTGTACACCCTACCTGGGTGGTACGTTCTGGAATCCTTCGCTTTCTGCTGGACGTGAAACAAATCTCTTCCTCCTGCATTTGTCCTGGGGAATTAGACCGCTTTCCTCCCTGTGACCCTGGTGATTGCTGCATCCATTTTGTCGCCAAACAGAGCTTTTCCATTATAGGGAATGCAATACCATAATTGTTTTGAAGTTGGGTCGGCCGACCACGGCTTTAGCCATAATGCCCTTCTGGCAGTGATGGAGTACAGCATAGCTCTGGAGGAACATTTTAAGACATCAATGGCAGCCTCTGCCATCAAATCTGCTCATCGAGTGCTTTAATGATTTTGTTAGAGCCCACACCCTGTCTGAGGGCTGTTACGATATTGTCTGACCACATCCTGGTAGCCCTTGAGATCGAAGTCAAAGCTACTGCTTGTTTACATGCCCCTCCTGCTGCTTGATAAGATTTTTTTAGATCTGAATCAATCCTTCAGTCAAGGACATCCTTAAAAGAGGTAGTGTATTTCTGGCTAACCTCATAATTGAGGCGTCTACCGTCAGTACCGAATGAAAAAGCTGCCATCTGCCTCTGCCAGCGGATATAATTTGAGAAATCGATTGTAAGCTAAGGGTCTCTTGTCCATTTTCTGCCATTCATCCGTCACCACTTCCTTGATTTCTTTCATCAATGGGAAGGCTGATAATTTTTTCTTTAGGTGAGGAAAATATCTTTTTGTTTTAGATGGAGGCTCTGGGTCCTCCTCCCTTTGGATAGCATCCCTTCTGACAAACGGCTCTACTAGAGCAAAATCAAAGGTTGAAGCATTTTCCTCCCCCCTTCTGTCTCGTCTTCAGAATTAACCTCTGGATCAGGTTGCGGGGTAGGTATGTTTACTGACAATTCGCCCGAGGGTGGGGATACTTGGTCTTGGGAAAGGGCCAACTCCCAGATAGAATCTTTGATTAGGTTTTTGAATGAGTCCATGGACTCCTGTTTGTCTCTTTCCTTGTCTCCTGTGGCTTCTAGGAGGCACTGACCACATACCAATTTATCAGGAAGGGCTTGTTTCCAACACACCCAGCATGCTTTATCTCCTGGATACACAGGTCTGCGCTGGGAGTCATGTCTGCTTGAGGTATGTCGGGGTGATCACTGACCACTGCGAGAAGCCAAGGATGAGTGGGAATGATTCGAGCTTCTATGACCCTTTGATCTCCTATCTGGAGAGCTTCTGTGGGATGACCTGCGGGATGATCCACTTACCTGACTGTTGCAGCTCTTACCTAGTGGTATGTTGAGGATCTTTTTGATTCAGCATTAAAGAACTAGGGACAGCTGAAAAAAAGAATGAGAATTCAGTCGGTTTTTAAAAACAAAAACAAGAAAATAAAAAGAAGAGGGTTTTTTTTAATATACATATACTATATATACACACACACATAGGGCTTTTTTCTGTGGGAACGCAGTTCCAGCACCTCTTGAACTGTATGTAATGGCAAGGGGTGCTGGGGTGTGCTGCAGGGTATTAATGCTCACTGCTGGGTATCTATTGTTGCTGGTGGGGGGCCTATTGTTGCTGGGGAGTCAGTTGTTGCTGAAAGAGATCTACTGTTGGGGGTCTATTGTTGATGGCAGCCAGACAGACTATTAATGCTGGCTGTGCGGAGATCTGTTGATGCTGCCGGGAGTCTATTGTTGCTGGTGGGGAAATTTTGTTGTGGTTGGTCCATTGTTAGGGGGATCTATTTTACTGCTTTTCTTGATATCATTACCAAATTCCATACAAATTACTTAGCACCTCAAAATGATACTTTGTTCTATATTGTCTAAAAGAGATTGTACTGGGAGGTGGGTAGGGGTGGAGAAAAGGTCTGTCTGTCTGTCTGTCTGTCTTCCATAATACCAAGGAGAAATAGAGAGCGAGATGGAGAAGACACCATAGAGATGTCTTCCCTTTAACAGCTGGGCTCCTACTGAAGGCAAGCTCTCCTATATACAAGAATGATCAGGGTGTTCCAAGATGTCCGCCGTTGGCTTCAACTCGCCACTGCGCATGCGATGTGATGTCACGCCGTGACCCCGCCCCCGGTTCAGAAAGCAGAGCCAAACGGTGCACGCAAAGCGCTGCACACTCCTGACAAGGAGGAGTGAGTACACAGACACACGGGCATGCTGCTAAGGTGAAACCCAAAGGAATAACCTATTGTTGATGGGAAAAAAGTAAAGATCCATAAGATATGTATACAAGGGAACATAGAGGAGGATATCTGGCTCCTGTTAACCCTTAAAAGTGCCCCAAAAAGAACTACAGAAAAACGGGCTCCCATACTTATCTGGTGCCTAGCAGTCCAAGCAATGGGACTCCATGTTGCAGGAGAGCATTAACCTGCAATGGTCACACCATAAAGCGGTGACGTAGGGCTGAGCGCGATCCTGTAGAAATGAGGACAGAGAAAAGAATGCCGGCAGGGAGGGACAACTCTTTTATTTATAGAGTTAAAGTGGTCCTGTGGGTTGGTTGGGGGCAGAGCAACCAACCATTGGTATGCTGCCATGGAGGCACCAGGAAAATGAATTGCCAGTCCCGGCAATACACATAAAAGTCATTGAAAAAAAGTCATGGGATTTCCCCGCAGTCCATTACCAGGCCCTTTGGGTCTGGTTTGATTATTAAGGGGAACCCCGAACCAAAATTTAAAATTGCATGGGGGTCCCCCCAAATTCTATTCCAGGCCCTTCTGCTCTGGTATGGATTTTAAGGGGAACCCGCACCAAAATTTGATGCACTGGGACATCCTATGGCTTCCCCATAGCGTCATAGGGGGGCGGGGCCACCCATTTACGTAAACTTTTTATCTATATTACCGAGACTCGACAATACATTATAGCCGCGAGTACTTTTAAATGACTTTTTTTCCTTTAGAAATGTCAATTTGTGCAGGGACTGTTGTAAACACGGGAAACATGCGCCCCTTTACAGGCATACTATAGACACCCCCCAGGTATGAAAGTTAAAGGAATATTTCACTTTAAGCATTATTAAAATCACTGCTCCCGAAAAAAAGGCAGTTTTTAAAACTTTTTTTTGCATTGATACATGTCCCCTGGGGCACAGCCCAGGTCCCCAAACACTTTTTATGACAATACCATGCATATAAGCCTTTAAAATTCGCACTTTTGATTTCTCCCATAGACTTTTAATGGGTGTTCTGTGGCTTTTGAATTTGTCGCAAACACCCCAAATTGTTAGCTATTTGGCGAACAGGCAAACATCCCTATGAATGACCCATTGACCCCTATTGGACATTCACATTCCATCCTGTGATGTAACAAATGTTATTTTACCATAAAAACATACTGTATATCTTTGGAAGTTTATTGTATCTTGTAAATGAATAATTATATCTAACTACTGAAAGTGTACTGGGAAAAAAAAAAAAAATTAAAAGAAGAATAAAACAACTTTATTAGAATAATTACACTGCCTGGTATGGAAATCTATTTTTCAGACTGAAGTTACTATTCTTCTGTTCTTTGTTCTGTAGTGTAAATCGGTGTCAGTCGATGTGTATAAAGTTCTGGTGATTGTGTCTCCTCCTGGTCAGATCTGCTGGTGACTGAGAGGATCTGCTGTGAGCCATGAAATGTTCTCCTCTATTCTGTGTCTGTTATCCACTGATACTCATCCTTTTCATCACATACTATGGAGTCGTATTGATCCGGAGCTCAGCATCGCCTTGTAGACTTACTACATCAAGACCACCATGGGAGTATGAATATTACAAGGAGGGAGATGTCATTATCGGAGGACTGATCTCTGCTCACTTGGAAGTTAAAACATATGGCTTATGTTTGCCTCATGATGTTGTTCGTTTTAATATTCCGCCACATTTTACCATTTGTCGCGAGTAAGTCTTTTTTTCTCATCTTTCCTCTCTCTGTATAACTCAACAAAGAAATATAAATCTCCATTGTCACTGTAATATTTTATGACCATTTACAGCTTGTTCTACTGATGTTTTATATATGTTCTCATTATTTGGTTACAGTCTGTGTTGCACCAATATACAATGATTACATTTGGCTTCCATCATATTTTGTCTTCAGGCCATTGGATGAAGGGAAGATTCTGGACAGCCGCACTCAAAATCAAATGCCTTTATTAAAAAAAGGAGGTAGTAATCCAAAAAGTACAAGCCACAGCAAACAATAGATCACAGGATCTGACACGTTTCACACTTTCAAAAATGCTTATTCGTAGCTAAAGAACCACAAACATTAACTGCAATATATACACACTGATATCTTTTAAACATGTGACCCAAACCTGTGAATAAATTACTCTAATTAGAGTTAGTTGATAGGTGAAGTGTATTATTAATGTATAGCTAACATGTGTGGTTAAATGTGAGAGCACCACTAAGTATTCTAAAAGATAAAAACAAAAAATGTAAAAGTGGATGTACATACATACATACACATTATATATATATATATATATATATAATACTCGAGTATAAGTCAAATTTTTCAGCACATTTTTTTTGTGCTGAAAGTACCCCCCTTGACTTATACTGGAGTCAAGCACTTTTCTGCAGCAAAAAATTTCATTTTCCGAACCGATTTTGGGGCCCTGTATCTCAGGGCCACTTGGTGCTAGGAACCCCAAATTTGGTGTGCTAACCCAGTAAAACTGGGTCCACAACATATCCAAATTTTGGCTGCAGCTAGGGGGCATCTAGGAACCCTTAACTACTGAGTTTGAAGTTCGGGGGACCTATGGCTGCAAATGGGCACAGCGAGGCTGCAAATGGGCACAGTTGACCCTCTTTTCCACTTACAGTAGCTGTGCATTTCTCACCCTCGTCTTATACTCGGGTCAATACGTTTTTCACATTTTTTTGTGGTAAATTAGGGCCTCGACTTATACATACATACAGTAAAATATATATATGTTTGGAAGATGCTATCTTTAATGAAACATCCATTGAATATAATCGAAAAATGAAAAATACTTAATGTTGGATATTAAACCAAAGTGTTGCAATAAAAATACTCGATATAAAACATATCCATATAGACATTTTTATATAGTGTAGAATGTGAAAATGAGGATATGTATTATAAAAAAAAAAAAAGATGTGAACTACCGTGAAAATAATATGAAAAAAGGTGACAAATGTGAAGTGGAATGATGTAATGATAAACGAACATCCGTGTTCATATAAACATGTGTATCTCCAGGTAAGGAACAGTAAGCATGTGAGCATAGACATACATGTGCGTGAATATATAACAAAAAACTACATATGAAAATATAGGAGCATGAAAATGCCAATTATCACACATCTACAAAGACATGTATTAAACAAATGATGCAAATACATTCAAAAAGTTGTTTTGTGTCTGTGGCCTGTATATAAATATGAAAACTTCATTAGTAAAATTATTACTGAAGATTAAATATATATATATATATATATATATGCTTCTAGATGTAAACTATTCAGAAAATGACTACTACCTATAAAATTCTTATACTATTTCATACATAATTGAATGTACATAAACAGACATCATTATTAAAACCTTGAATTTAAAACATTAGATATTATAAACAAATATCACAAATATATGCATAGATTTCAATGATCCTCTGTTATCTAAGTGTCCGTATTTTATAACTCATAAAATAAAATTTTCCACAAAATATATTGGGGTCACTACACCTCAGAAACTATGGTATGATCATATGTGTACTTGAAATGGACAAGTATAGAAAGACACGGAGAAAAATGAGGCAGAACTGGATGTTATATTCACTAAGAAATGTATGTTTATATACTAAAAAATATACCATATTAACACCTACCCCAGACAAAATTGTATGAAAAAATCACATTAAAAAATCGCATAGAGACAAAAAAAAAAAACAAACAAAAATAATACCAGTAACCTGCATGAAAATTGCACGCATATTACATGGGAACAACCCACAACAACCAAAAGCTGTAAAAATAATAGTACAAAAATTCCACACCAAACAGTGTTAAAAAATTAGGATAAATCAGAGCAGCTACACCCTAACAAAATGAGTATAATCATCAATGCATAAGTGGAAAAAAAGGGATAAGGGGAGCGCTGAATAGTTGTAAAAGTTTAGTGTGTAAAGGATAAATATTTTGATATAAATCCACCCAGTGTTGACCACAAATGATAAATCCTAGTCTATAATAACCAGCCTACCTATGTGAATCAAACATAAATGAATAAAATTATTAGAACTAGAACCAAGAATAATAGTGTTCAATAATAATTGTGCAACCATAACACAGATAAGTGATACTGTTAATGATAACTCAAAACAAAACATAAATCAAATATACAATGTATAATAAAAAGTCCATCAAAGGTGAGAAAATAATTGACATGAAATCCTGGTATGAATCTTGATATCAAGGCGTGAACAGCAAAATCCCTTCACCATCACTGAAAAACACCAATGTGCTCATGGAAATGGGTGTCAGCTTACCAGATGGAGTTGACCAATTTAATGAAAAAAAGGTCAAATAGGCTTTAGCAAGATAATGCTTGCTGCAATGGAGAGAGATGGACCGGACTCTTGTCCGGTCCATGGACCGGACACATCACAGGGTCTCACGCATAGGATATAAAACAGATGGAGAGGAACCGAACATAGTGTAACACCATTTATTTAAAAACTGATAAAAACAAACATAGCCAAAGGGCTACTCGCATACAAGAGATCAGGAGATCAGGAAACGTTTCCAAGTCATAAAATGAAGAGGCCGGCGTTCTGAGCTCGAGTCCTCAGATCACCCCACTTATAAAGTATTAGCCCCTTCTTCACCATCCACAGTGGTTAGGAGCAGTTCCTAAAGGGCAGTACATGTGTATCAGGAGAAATTGTGATAATATAACTGATTATCACACACAATCTGAGATACTTACCCATAGGTTCCATGAGAAAAGCTATCCTCTTAAAAATCTTACCAAAACAAAAAATCAAGTTTTAGCCATGAATAGGGACTCTTTTAGCCCCTAAAAAGAAAAAGCTCCCTCCCTAGGGGATATCTTTTATATCAGGCTTTCATCGCCAATATAAGAGTGTAGAAAAAATATTTAAAAAATATTGGCCCATACTTTGCAAGGATAGAGATTTACAGAATTTACCCCCTCCCAAACCTAAATTCATCTACAGACGAGCACCAGGATTAAGGAATATGATAGCCCCTAATGTACCTGATCCCCCTAAGAAACCTTCCACTTTTCTGGACGGATCAGGGTTTCATTATTGTACCAGGTGCAAAGCCTGTCGCACTACAAATAGAATAGGAAAAAAGATTTCCAAATTTCATTCCAAGGTTACTCAACAGGAATTTTCCATAAAGCCCCTGATTACATGTAATTCTAGTTATGTCACATATGTGTTGGAGTGCCCATGTTCAATCCAATATGTGGGGCGTACAACTCGCAAATTGAGGGTTCGTATTAACGAGCATGTAGCCAATATTTCCAAAGGCATTCTAAACCACAGCGTACCACGCCATTTTCGTATGGTTCACAATAGGGACCCCCGTCTCCTTACTTTTTACGGTATAGATAAGATTGCCTCCAATTGGAGAGGTACCGATCTTAGGAGGGCCGTCTCCCAAAACGAGACCCAGTGGCTGTACCGTTTACAAACGATGCAGCCACAGGGCCTAAATATCGAACTGGATCTCAACTGTTTCTTGACCAATGATTAGACCTTTGTCATACATTCCCTTACCCCCTTTTTCTCTGAAGTATTGATACAATTTGATTACAATTGTTATCTGCTTTGGATGTTGTCCTTGGGTATATACTATAAATGTAACTGTTGGGTACTGTTTATACTTCTAATAATGTCACCATTTAAGCATTTTTAAATTCTTTTGAATTTTATATTCATCCATTTTGTATCTACCACTTTTCAGGCAGCCTGGTGCTGACGGAATGTGCCATTTAAAATATAATTATTAAAATGTAGTTTTCATCAGTACTAGTATATAAGATTATCTCATTTTTATTTGTATAAATTTAATACGGTAGTCCATTGTTGCTGCTGTTTCAAATGTTGTTAGAGACGGTTGTATGGTAAAAGGCACTGAGGCTGTGAAGTACTTAACCCCTCCCTTTATGTTAATCTCAACACTATTTAAATCATCCCCATAGTGACCAAGTACGCTTCCTGAAGACGTGTTTAACGAAACGTACGTCGAGGCGGTACTTGGTCACGCAATTACATCACATCCGGCCTCCGTGGTTCGTCTGTCTGTTGTGGGTGGTACGCACGCCACTGCCGCGATCAGCTGGGAACTTTTCTGCAGAGCAGTTTCCCCACCAAAGATACGCTTTCCAGCCTCAGTGCCGGGCGATGGCACCTTGTATGCGAGTAGCCCTTTGGCTATGTTTGTTTTTATCAGTTTTTAAATAAATGGTGTTACACTATGTTCGGTTCCTCTCCATCTGTTTTATATCCTATGCGTGAGACCCTGTGATGTGTCCGGTCCATGGACCGGACAAGAGTCCGGTCCATCTCTCTCCATTGCAGCAAGCATTATCTTGCTAAAGCCTATTTGACCTTTTTTTCATTAAATTGGTCAACTCCATCTGGTAAGCTGACACCCATTTCCATGAGCACATTGGTGTTTTTCAGTGATGGTGAAGGGATTTTGCTGTTCACGCCTTGATATCAAGATTCATACCAGGATTTCATGTCAATTATTTTCTCACCTTTGATGGACTTTTTATTATACATTGTATATTTGATTTATGTTTTATTTTGAGTTATCATTAACAGTATCACTTATCTGTGTTATGGTTGCACAATTATTATTGAACACTATTATTCTTTATTGGTTCTAGTTCTAATAATTTTATTCATTTATGTTTGATTCACATAGGTAGGCTGGTTATTATAGACTAGGATTTATCATTTGTGGTCAACACTGGGTGGATTTATATCAAAATATTTATCCTTTACACACTAAACTTTTACAACTATTCAGCGCTCCCCTTATCCCTCTTTTTCCAAAAGTTGTAAAAAGCCTGTTATGTATGAACAATATTGCAAACAGCAAACTGATGGGAAAGAGGTGCAAAAAGGAGGAAGGAAAGCAGCATCTCCGTTTTCCATGTCCTGTCCAAAAGAAAAGACAGGAAAACGTAAAGCAGGATTGGAGACATGAGGATATACACCATAAACTCCATATAGACATATATGTGATATACTAAAACGTACCCTCATGTGTCCAAACAAATCTGTGCATCCTAAAGCTGTCTACAAAACAAGTACACATATTGAAGGGTTTATCAATATCACCGTTGAGCCAGCACAGAGAACTTAATCTTAAACCCCTTAAAAATGTAAAAAGCAAAAAACACAACAACTCGGTATGTCAATGGTGATCTCCCCGATAGATGTAATAAACAGAATTTCTATATAGACGTGTGATGACAGGACAAAGATGGATACGAACCCTGAAGGGAGATGGACAATTGTGAGGCAAAAAGCGTACCAAAGGATATAGGAGTGGAGAAGAAATTTTTCTAAATAACTCCATCAATCATAGTGGGAAACATCCCACTTAAAATATAACACTATAGGAATTCTATACTGCATATACAATACTGCAAACAGCAAACTGATGGTGAAAAAGGTGAAAAAAGGAGGAAGGAGAGCAGCATCTCCAATTTCCATGTCCTGTCCAAAAGAAAAGACAGGAAAACATAAAGCAGGATTGGAGGAATGAGGATAAGTACTATGAACACTATATAGACATATATGTGATATACTGGGCACCTAAACCCCCCTCCTATCCAGACCAATTTTCCGCTTTCAGCACTGTCACACTTTGAATGACAATTGCACGGTCATACGACACTGTACACAAATTACATTTTTATCACTTCTTTCCCACAAATAGAGCTTTATTTTAGTGGTATTTGATCACCTCTGCAGTTTTTATTATTTGTTAAAAAAATTTAAAAATACCTAATTTAAAAAAAAAAAAAAAAAAAAAAAAAGTATATTTTGTTATAAAAATTTTAAAACAGGAAATTTTTCTCCTCCATTGATGTACACTGATAGGTGGCAGTGATGGGCACTGATAGGTGGCAGTGATGGGCACTGATGGGTTACACTAATAGGCAGCACTGCTAGGTGGCACTGATTGGCACCACTAGTGGGCATTGATAGGTGGAACTGGTGGGCACTGTGGGCACTGTCAGGTGGCAATGGCAGGTGGCACAGATGAGGCATAATTTCCTCTTCCTCTTTGGGACCGATGTCCCTTGCAGATGATCCGGTGATCGGCTTTTTTTTCTCCTCACGCTGTTAGTGTGAGGAGAAAAAAAAAACGATTACCGAGCTTTTGTTTACATCATGTGATCAGCTGTCATTGGCTAACAGTTGATCACATGGTAAGGGGGCGGGACTGGCCCCTTACTCGTATCGGTGATCACCCAAGTCTCAGTGACTCAGTGATCACACCGTGGTCCGCATCCTCCCTGCAGGGTGCATACACAGGGGAGGCCATCATATGACGGCCTCCCAGAAGCTCAGATCCGCACTGTGGCTGTCATTCAGCTATTGAGCGGATGCCAAGAGGTTAAACATGCCTCATGTATCCAAATGAAACTGTTCATTCTAAAGCTGTCTACAAAACATATACACATATTGAAGGGTGTATCAATATCAATGTTGAGCCAGCACACATCCATCTGTAGAAAGGAGAAGAGAAGTAAATCTTAAACTCATTAAAAATGTAAAAAACACAACAAATCGGTATGTCAATGGTGATCTCACCAATAGATGGAACAAACAAAACTACTATATGGACGTGTGGTGACAGAACAAAAATGGATATAAACCCTGAAGGGAGATGGACAATTGTGAGGCAAAAAGTGTACCAAAGCATATAGGAGTGGAACATTTTTTTCTAAATAACTCCATCAATCATAATAGTGGGAAACATCCCACTCAAAATGTAACCCTATAGAAAGTCTGGTGTGTAACATGAATATCCAGAACACTTGGCATTTGCAAAGTGTTCTGAACCCGTCTCCTCCTCTCCTTGGAGTCACTATCCTTTCAACACCTTGTATGGAAAGGCTGGTGACATCCTTGTGGTGAACAAGATTCCAGTGTCTAGCTATATAGCAGTAACTTATGATCACTACAAACCCCATGGACATCTTCCCCTGACCGATTATACATCTCCTTCCCCCTGACCCCTGAGGAAGTCATCTTCTAGGTCCTCACCACTTAGTGTTGGTTGTATACTCTCACCCGCCTCTCTGCTGAACCTCCTTTCTCCTCTTACATTCACAACTACTGACTCACTCAGCCTCCGTCAGACCCTAACTCAGACTCCAAACAACTTTTTATTCCGACAAGGGCCTGATCGCCGTAGCCCCGATCAACTCTGCTCTATTATACTAATCATTTTATGTTATTTGCCTTCTATTGTAACGTTTTTCTTATGTTATACTGTTATTGACAATTGAGGCGGCTCCATTAGCAATATTGTCATTGTATTCTTTGCTTTTAAAACTTAATAAAAACATAGTTAAAAAAGAGCAGACAGGATCAAACAGCCTTTTTACACAATGTGGAGGATTAACCCCTTAGGTTCCACACTAAGGGGTATAACAGGCTTGCTTTACTGCATAGACAGACTGTGGTGGGTTTAGTAACATTTTCAATAATAAAGAAAAAATAGCTAGATCAAGGATTGATCTAGGTCAGGGTTGGGGTTAAGGTCAGGGTCAAGGATCAAAGGTCAGGGATCAGGGTCTGTATATTTTGGGTAGGATTAAAAAAAAATGTAATCAGTGTCAGTGTGTTTTAGGTAGAATAAAAAAGCAAAATGAGCACGATTGTTTCTGGGCCATACTACGGGTACAAACAACACATAAAATACACATATGTGGTATCATTGCGATCGTCAGGGACAGGAGAATTTTCTATTACCAGGTTATGGTAATAGAAAGAAATATACAGCTATTTTGGGCCAATATTCTTTTGATAATAAAAATAAAATAAGGAGATATCCATTACCTTTTAACAACAAAAGAAAGTCCAAATAGTCTTGAAAAAATTGTGGTATTATTCCCCTGGATACAGTAAGTAGTTGTGATGATATGTACAGTTTTACTAACACATGTCAAAGTTGCAAAATTGTGTTCAGGCATTAAAATTTGTTTTACCCTCAGTTACCAAGGGGTTACATTATGGGCAACTTACATTTCATTGCCAGTTTCTTTTTTAAATTAAAACAGAACACAGATCCCTGTGGTTTTGTGGGTTTATGAGTTTTTTTATAGAAACCGGCAATAAAATGTCATTTGCCGGCAATTTCAAACACATTTTTTTTCCTTAGTAAATGTCAGTGTTACTGCAACACTTTCTGTACATCACAGAGATGCACCTCTTCACAGGCAGGATTAGGACACCCACCAGGAATGTTATTTTTAAAGAATTGGGCATTTTTAATGTAGCACTGTCTCCTTGGGGGTTGCTTAGAATTTCAAAGAAACAAGAATTCCAAGTAATATGCAGTCAAGGCAAAGCAGCTGAGACTGATCAGTAGTAATCCTTATGGTAATCCAGGTATAAGGTGTCTGTATACAGTGTCCTGTGGAGTATGCTAGTGGCTGGTGTTGGATTTGTGGGCAGGTGCCCTCTCACCAATCTGAAGACAGTGTAGGAACTTCTTGAAGAGTGATTCAAGTCAATTCTTCCTTCTGCAGAATGGGCTAAGATGACGGTCTGGCTGCTGGAATAATAAGTCGTCTGGTCCTGCTATTGACAGTGATGCTGCGGTGGTGCCCCTCTTCTAGCAAGCGGCATTAGACCCACCTGGGTCAGAGATGGGAGCGCCTTGTTGCTGCGTGGTAGGCCACAGTCCTCTCTCACAGCAGCGAAGATGGTGTTTACTTGATGAGACCCAGGAAGCAAGAGAGCTTGGGCCTGGTCTGCTGAGCCCTTTACAGCCTCTTCCATAGTTCTCTTCCTGGAGCAGATGGCCTGCTGGGAGGTGTAGTTCATGTATAGTTCTGCAGTTCAGGGATTCCTGTTAAAGAGACTACAGTTCCCACAATGCTCTCTGCTTGGCTCGGGAGTATGATGCATGTAATCTGAGCCCAGCACTAGGAATACAGAGACAGACAATCTAAGAAGATGGAGAGCAAGTCTGCAGTGCCAGGAAACTTGTAGTCTGCTCTTGGCTACATTAATGTCTCACAATCACTACTCCTGGCTTAATTGATGTTTAATTAGTTTTTTTGCATTGGTTCATGTTCCCCAGGGCAGTAGCAGCTCCCTGATGTTTTGTTTTTTACAACCACTTGCCTATTATCACTTATAGTTATTTTTCCAAAATATGCCCCAGTAGAAAAGGTAAATCCTATGGTATAGAGTAAGGGAAATTCCCTACCCCAGTTTGTACTCCTCTAGGATATGACACTCCTCTAGTGCTTCGACCCATCACCAACTCAAATGAGACATCACTAGGAGCTTATCCTTCTATTCCTAGACCACAACTGCCATAGCCGGATATCATTGGTCTGTTATGTCATTGCAGTGCACACACCAGCTGCACATGTGCAAAGGAGTTAGAGGCAGAAGAAGATCGGCCCCTTGTCTCCCCTAAGATGGTCCACCCCCTGGAGGCCACTGACACTTCACACCTATCTACTGTATAGTGGAGTGTCAGGACTGGAAATGGTGTCATTGTGGGTGGAAAGTACATGAGCTCTAGCAACAGGATATGCCCAAACCGCCATGTTGAAACATCCAGTGTATGGAAAGCAAAAATAAAAATTAAGTACAGCGCTACGTTTAGAAAGAAAGTGAAAAGCAGCCAACACACCTATAGACTCAAGGCAGAAAAAAAAAACAAAAGAAACAAAAGTGTGGCACTATACATCACATCCACAGCCGTGTGTATTCCAATAAAGACATATAAAAATAGTGAATACTACCAAAAAATGTATGATCATAAAATGGATAGTGTCAAATAATTAATCAGTGTTGATCACATATAAAGTAAATACACAATAATGCTTAATCATCAGATGTGCCAGTGATTAGTAGAAACCCGTGCTGGTTCCATGAGCCAGACACCAAACATAAAAAACATAAAACTTTAAAAATCCATAAAAAATGTGTAGAAAAATAGTGAAGAAAACATCAACAGAGTTCAAAGGGGGTGATGCATGGCCAGATGGTATTCACAGAATTTTGGTCGCACCAAATCTGGCGAGTGGGCAGAAGTCGCACCAAAGTCGCACCAAATCTGGCGAGTGGGCAGAAGGGAAACCACAAGTGTGCATAGATTGTACATCAGTGCCGGGGCCAACACCAGGAGTAGAGGAGGCTTACCGGAAAAAAATTGACCTGAAATGGCGTACGCCAGACAAGTCAAAAAAGCATAATAACCACTGGTTCTGGGAAATGCGTCTTGTCAGATGTCATCAACAGATGGTGGAAAGAAAAAGGGGGGTGGTCCGCACGGCTTTTTTTCCCATAGGTAATCCAGCATAAGCCAAACGTGTAGTTTCATATGCCATGCAAGGAGCAAACAAAACTCACATAGGGTAATAACGTTTTAAAACACTAGTTTATTAAAATAATAAGAAACAAACTCACATTTGGAAGAACGAAACAGAGCTCAAATATCAAATAGCGGCAATCATGATGGGTCCACCCGACATGTTTCAACTAAGGAGCCGTCATCTGGGGTATGGACGATCCTCACCTCACCGCTTTATAAACAGAAGATGACCCCCACTGGGAGTGTCTACAAACCGGAAGTGCAACAATTAAGAATCACTTCCGGTTTTCAGGGTCATAGGATGACTAATTGAATAGTTATATTAAGAACAAATTAATGAAACAGAGAACCATGTATCTCATGTTTCTAAATTAGGAGATTAAAAATGAAAAAATAAGTACAAAAAAACGGTAAGCTGTGCCCTGAATCAGTCCATCTATCAGGAACTGGTCAGAGCGCTAGCCAAGCCTCCCTTTCAGCCAGCCTGCTCCTCAAGCCTCACTCTCATATGTGATGCACTTCCCATCACACAGAGAGGAAGTAATACCACTGCACTCCATAAGGAGGAAACCAAGCCTCAATCTGAGGTGAAGTGTCAGCAGAGAGGAGAAAAAAAATCAGTGCACTGAAAAAAGGCATTAATGTTAAAATAGATTGAAAAAGAAAAAAGAAAAAAAGGGGATAAAAATTATTACACAAGGCTAATGCTAGCAATAACATTACCTTATAAAGGTGATACAAGGACATTCTAATAAGGTTAATTAGTAATCAATATTAGAATCGTGGACCATAATATTAAAGGAACACTGCCAATGGGGGACATCAACAGCGTACATAACAAAAATTGCATTCTGAATTAAACCATAATTATCCCGGATTCCATGATATAAATTAAGACAACCAATAATCATCTTGTATAGTAAAAAAAAAAAAAATAATAACAGTATTCTTTGTCATTTAGACAATAAGAGAGATCATATTTATATTCAAGCTTGGTTAATAAAAGAGTCCCACTCCACGTTGATACCCTGTGGAAAATGGGACCCCAACTCATATACCCAGTAGGTCTCTAAATGCGAGACACATCTAAGAATCGACCCACCCCGCCAGGGGGGCACGTACCTATCTATAATGAGGAATTGAGTAACCACAGGGTTCCGATCGTGAACCTCCCTGTAGTGTCTAGGGACAGTGTGTTTAGTACTGCCCGCTTTAATGAGATTGATGTGTTCCGAAACCCGTGTAGTAAAAGATCTGATGGTCCGGCTGACATATTGCTTGCCACAAGGGCAAGTTAAAAGATAAACTATTCCTGTAGTGGCACACGTGCAGAAATGTTTAATTTTGTAAGTACGGCCGGTCACGGTGGAAGAAAAACTATGACTAGCCCTTCTGCCACAGGTATTAAATTTACAGACCAAGCACTTTTTACAAGGATAAAATCCAATCAAGTTGTGGAAAAAGGATGGTCTCTCTGGTGGGTTGATGACATTAGGTGCTAACCTATTCCGGAGAGATGGAACACCCTTAAACACCACCTTTGGAGTCTTAGGCAACAGAGGTCCCAAGATTTTATCTGTTTTTAAAACATCCCAGTGATTTTCAAAGATTTTTTTAACATGCTTGTGCTGCATGGAGAAAGATGTCAAGAAGGACCATTTGAATTCATCATTCGTTTGTCTAGGTCTATCCTCTAATAATGACTGACGGTCTGTTGCACAAGCACTTTCGATCTCATTATCTAAATCCACAGAGTTATAACCCTTCTCCAGGAACCTATCTTTCAAGGTCATGGCCTGTAGTCTAAAAGTGTCTGAATCAGTACAGTTCCTTCGTAATCGTAGGAACTGACTTTTGGGAACAGATCTGATCCAGGAACTGTGGTGGCAACTATATGTATGCGTTTCTGTCGGTGGATTTAAAATAAGTACTAAATATAAATGAGGACCCACTTCTTTCAATGACAAGGTCTAAAAAGTGGATTGAGGTGGTACTAGTTTCAAAGGATAAAGCAATACCCCTATCATTGTTATTCAAAGTTGTGAAAAAATCAACCAGACCATCATGACTCCCTGTCCACAGGAGGAGGATGTCGTCTATGTACCGAGCCCACAACAGAAGGTGTGGGTTCTCCATGGCATAGACGACATCCTCCTCCCACTTGGCCATGAACAGGTTGGCCAGGCTGGGAGCAAATTTTGCTCCCATAGCCACCCCTTTATGTTGGCGATAGAATTTACCCCCAAACCAGAAATAATTGTGTTGTGTTGCAAACTCAATTAAATCAATAATGAATTCTATCTGGGGTGAAGCAAGGGAGGCATCCCTGTTTAGAAAACAATGTACCGCATCCACACCTTCACGGTGTGGAATGCAGGTATAAAGGGATGCAACGTCCGCAGTGGCCATTATAAGGTCACCAGAATGGGAAACATTCGATAACAGTTTAATCACATCCTTAGTATCTTTTAAGTAGGACGGCATCTTAAGTACAGATGGCTGTAGGAAAAAGTCGATATATTTCCCAATCTTTGAGGTGACCGAGTTGATACCACTAATTATAGGTCGACCCGGGGGATGGAGAGGGTCCTTGTGGACTTTAGGCAAGTAATATATAACTGGGATGCGTGGAGCAAGGGGGACTAGAAAAGATCTCTCTTTTTTGTTTAAAATACAGGAGTCAAAACCTTTAGCTACTAGGTTCTTCAGTTCTTTTTTGTACTCGAATGTAGGATTCTTTGGTAATTCTATGTAGGTCTCTCGATCTCCCAAAATGCGATGCATTTCATCCATGTAGTCAGATTTGTTTAGTAGGACAATCCCCCCGCCTTTGTCGGCGGGGCGAATCACTAAATTCTTATTGTCACATAACCTCTTTACACCTACTGAGGGTAGAGGGTTGTAGAATTTGCGCTTAAGTGGAATAGCAGCCAAATCTCTAAGCACCAATTCTTTGAACAAATTAATGGTAGGTGGAAGTTGTGTGGGAGGACTAAAGAGGGAGGTATTGGATAGACCCGAATGGACGGTACCTGGCCACATTCCTAGTGGGGTTTGAAATGATGTACCTTTGGACATTAACTTTTCTATTGAACTTTTTTCTTTCCACCATGTGTTGATGATATCTGACAAGACGCATTTCCCAGAACCAGTGGTTATTATGCTTTTTTGACTTGTCTGGCGTACGCCATTTCAGGTCAATTTTTTCCGGTAAGCCTCCTCTACTCCTGGTGTTGGCCCCGGCACTGATGTACAATCTATGCACACTTGTGGTTTCCCTTCTGCCCACTGCCCACCAGATTTGGTGCGACTTTGGTGCGACTTCTGCCCACTCGCCAGATTTGGTGCGACCAAAATTCTGTGAATACCATCTGGCCATGCATCACCCCCTTTGAACTCTGATGTTTTCTTCACTATTTTTCTACACATTTTTTATGGACTTTTAAAGTTTTATGTTTTTTATGTTTGGTGTCTGGCTCATGGAACCAGCATGGGTTTCTACTAATCACTGGCACATCTGATGATTAAGCATTATTGTGTATTTACTTTATATGTGATCAACACTGATTAATTATTTGACACTATCCATTTTATGATCATACATTTTTTGGTAGTATTCACTATTTTTTAATGTCTTTATTGTAATACACACGGCTGTGGATGTGATATATAGCGCCACACTTTTGTTTCTTTTGAAACATCCAGTGTATCCTCCCATAAGATAGGAAAGGGTCCCTCTTAAGCACTTACCACCACCTAGAGGACAGATATGGCAGTTACAGGCAGTATTAGACACTATGGAATTCCTAATAAGGCATTCTCCTTTGTGTGTATACAGTCCCTGGGAAAGTCAAATGCCATTCATCATGCACATAATGTAATAACATATCATGATTATATCCATACAATGCAAGAAGATTTCCATAAACATTGTCAGAGATCTATCACATTTATTGTAAAGTGATTCTGTCAGGATCACTGGTTGCTAGGGAGCTGTCGGCTGTAAGGAGATAGCAGTTTATAAAAGTGGGGATATCAAGAGCTTCCTAAATCCGCTGCATGTTTCAGTAACTATGGCAGGGATTTTTGAATTAGGTGCAGGCCATTTTAAAGGACCATACCACCACAAAAGTGTGGTTATTGAATTCTGATGATTCTCTGTTGATGCCTGAAAAAGTCCTTCATTGTTTTGTATCATCTGTATCCATATATCAGGATGTTGGTGCACCCCCTTTGTGGATTATTTATATAAAGTTCCTGTATAATGTAGTTGTATAGGTATTTTGTTATATTCTCATTGCCTGCTGTGTAGCTTCCTGACATTATTTTAACATTTTTCTACCTCAAAACTGGTGTGAATAAACGGGTCCATCAATGTTTCCTTTTTTATTTTGCTGTTTACTGTTTGGTAGGAGGAGTCGGGTGGAACTAACATATCACTGCAGTAGCTGAATATTTGCTGTTGCAACACTGATCCTCCCCCTGGCCAATCGGGAAGCAGGTATGAAGCCCGTTTCCCGATTAGACAAAATGTCAGGCTATCCTATTGGATGCCTAGCGCCGGGAGAAGCAGAGAGGAGACACTGTGGAATGGTTCTCCAGGAGAGGACACCGGAGCAGCTTTCCCTGAGCCTGCCATGCTGGAAGAAGGCCACACCAGCTCTGACCGTTGCTCTCACCGCCCGCATCCAGGGTAAGAAGGACAGCGGGTGGTGGGGGGGTGTTAGCGCCGTGCCCCAGCGGGGTAGGGTGGCATTTGTGCTAGTGCCACACCACCGGCGTCCGGGGGGTTGTTTGCTGCCCCCCAAAAAAAAACACCAGTCTGCACTGGATGCACTGTGTTCCGCCCCCGCCCACCATCAAATTACAGTGGGGTGATGAGGCTCTCGTTCTGAGTGGACGTCATATGACGGCTCCCAGAAAGGCAGCGGGGGCACGCAGCATGGCGATTGCAGCCACGCTGTGTTGCTAGGACACGGCGCAACCCCGTTCTCTGTAGAGACCTGTGGCTTTTTAACCATGTGATTGGCTGTTTTCAATCAACCGGTAGCACCGATTTAACCAGTAATCGGCGCTCCTCGCCTCACACTGACAGAGTGTGAGGAGAGGAGATCTGAACAGCGGCATCTCCTCACAGAGGACATCTAGGTATGTAATCTGGGCACTGATCATCAGTGCCCTGATTACAATAAAGCCCCCACCAGTGCTAGCAATGAGTGCCCACCTGTGCCAGCAATAATTGCCCAACAGTGCCAGCAAACAGTGCCCACAAGTGCCAGCAACCAGTGCCCACAAGTCATGCCAGTCAGTGCTGGCTATCACTGCCTCCCATCAATGCCACCCATCTATGGCCATCAGTGCCCATCAGTGCCGCCCATCAGTGCCGCCTATCCATGCCAGCTATCCATGCCCACCAGTGCCCCCTATCTGTGCCCATCAGTGCCACCCATCAGTGCCCACCAGTGCTGCCTATCAGTGCTCATCAGTGCCACATATCAGTGCCACCTATTAGTGCCCATAAGTGCAGCATATTTCTGCCTCCTCATCATCGCCAACTAATCAGTTCCCATAAGTGCCGCCTCATCAGTGCCAATCAGTGCCTATCAGTGCCCATCAGTGCCACCTCATCAGCGCCCATCAGTGAAGGAGAAAAATTACTTCTTTACAAAATTTACTGATAGAAACTAAAAAAAACTTAGTTTTTTCAAAATTTTCAGGGTTTTTTGTTTGTTTTTTAGGAAAAGATAAAAAACCCAGAAGTTATTAAATACCACCAAAATAAAGCTCTATTTGTGTGAAGAAAATGATAAGAAATTCACATGGTTAAAATGTAGCATGACCGCGCAATTGTCATTCAAAGTGTGACAGCGCTAAAAGCTGAAAAATGGCCTGGGCAGGAAGGGGGTGGAAGTGCCCTGTACTGAGGTGGTTAATTAGTCTGACTCATTGTTTACCCATATACTTTTTAAACACTTTTTCCACATCTTCTCCTGATGAGTGTCAGTAAGCCACATAACGCATCGAGCTTCAGATGCTACAATTATGTGTTTTTTATCTAGAATTTCACCTACAAATATGTTTGACTACATGACATCTTTACCATGATGTATCCTATACTATGTCAACTTGGTTTCAAGAAATTGGTCCGTTGCAAGTTATTATGTACCACCATGCCCTTTTCAATGCATGTATGTATATATATATTTATGGTCGGAGCCCTCCGTCCTGATAGATATGAAACACATAAACACGTCACAAGACTAACAACATAAATAGACCTGAAGTGTGCCCTGGCCTGCTGTATGGTAAACCCAGATCTGCTGGGCGGTATGCCAGAGAAGGGCGCATACCTTAAGAAAGTAATGGATATTTCTGTAGAGAAATTGTTTGAAGAGAAGTGCCTTGAGAAGGGGAATGGGTGGGTGGGTACCGCGCACTGGAACTGACACAGACCATTGTGGATGGTCTGGCTATATACCCTCCGGGCTCCTCCCATAATTTCAGGCCGGTAAACTGGCCTTCCTATTTATGGTCGGAGCCCTCCGTCCTGATAGATATGAAACACATAAACACGTCACAAGACTAACAACATAAATAGATCTGAAGTGTGCCCTGGCCTGCTGTATGGTAAACCCAGATCTGCTGGGCGGTATGCCAGAGAAGGGCGCAAAAAGACTTGGTTTAGGGAGGTAATGTTTTATTTAAGTTTATGGTCTTCTTACAGAGCGAGCTTGCAAAAGGCTCGTGACATTTCTACTTGTGGATTGGGAATATAGCGAGCAAAGCAGGTGGATTTCCACCTTCCCATTTTCCTGATCACGTGGTCCGGGACTCCGTTTCGTGAGGCTGCTGATGCTGCTCCAATACGGAAAGAATGTCCAGAATAACGGTTGGGGTCAAGGCCTAAGTTGCGCAGAAGGATCCTGACGTGAGTAGTGAACTGGTTGGTACTAAGCGGGCTGATCGGGAACGGCAGCAATGGGCTGTCCTGCGAGGGATCAAGTAAATGGGCTAATAGACTATCTAGGATGGCTACGGGGTACCAGGCGTTGTGCGTTCTGAAGAGCTTGATGTCAACCCCTGGACCAGACTGTTGTGTTTTGGATACCTCGAGGTGTATCGTGAAGTGGCTGTGGTGACGCGTGAGGTGGCGTCTGCGTAAGGCCCTATGACTGGTGCTGCTGACTGTGAATTCGCTGGGTCGTAGAAAGCCATAAAATGCCAGGTAGATGGCAGCTTGGATGACCAAGCTGGGCAAAAACCGAAAGGTGAGCGTGAGAGTATGGTGGACATGTCTCGAAACATGGCACTGGTGACTGGTAAGCGTTTACCGCTAACTTGGGGTTTCTGCTTGTGGATGCCTCGGAGGATGGCCTTGACCGCATGGGTAGCGAACAAAGATGGTTTGTTAGGATCTAGAAAAGAGGTGAAATGCTGGATGCCAGCTAGGTAGAGTCTAATAGTGTTGTAGGATAACTTCAGCTGAGTGTGGCAGTATGAAATGAAGGCCAGGATATGATGGAGATCTCCTGGTATAGCCCCGGGGTTAGCCTCTAGAAACCTGTGATAGCTTTTCCAGGCAGCATGGTAGCCTTTCAGGGTATTGTGAGATAGTGACTGGTTAATCAGACTAGTGGCGTCATGAAGATGTCGCTTCAATCCAGGGTTAGCTGTGACCAATGTGGGATAGCAGACATGGTCGGGTCGGCTCCAGGTTCCTGCGAAAAGAAGGTTGTGTAGTTAAAGCGAGATAGCGCGTCGGCCGAAGTGTTGCATTTACCGGGGATATGAACGCAGAGGACATTAAATTGGTGCTGTAGTGAGAGTTGCACCAGCCTGCGTAGGAAGGACATGATGGCCAAGGACTTGGAGCGACCTTTGTTTATAATAGAGGCTGTGGCTAGATTATCTGTGGAAAATGTCACTGTTTGTCCTACCCAGTTGTTGCCCCAGACGTGGGCTGCTGCAACAATGGGGTAAATCTCGAACATCGAGGAGGATTGACTGAACCCGGGGATCGAGAGTATTTCTGGCGGCCATGGTGCTACGAACCAGTGGTGGCCAAAAATAGCTGCAAAACCTGTGGAGGCTGCGGCGTCCGTGATTATTTGGGGTGAAGTGGGAGACGCTGATGGGATAAACATCGAAATGCCGTTCCAGTTTATTAGAAAATCGTCCCACCTGGCTAGGTCAGCTACGGCTGCCTTGTCTAGTTTAAATATTAGGTCGGGGTCTTGTACCTGGGAAAGGAACACCAGGAGACGTGAGACGAAGGATCGCCCTTGAGGGATGATCCTTATGGCAAAGTTCAGCATGCCAAGGAGGGATTGCAGTTGCTTTTTTGTGCAGCCTTGCGTATTAGTAAATGTGTGGATGACTGTCCTGATGCGGGTCAATTTGTCGGGAGGCAGACTAGCTTGCATGGTGTGAGTGTTGAGTATGATACCCAAGAAGGTGACGATCTGTGCCGGGCCTTCTACCTTCTTATCCGCTAAAGGTACATTAAGATTATGAAAGATTGTTCTGAGGCTGTTTAGATCAACTGGGGGCTCGTTGGGTTTCTCTATGAGTAGGAAGTCGTCTAAGTAGTGGATCACTTTCTGACAGGACGCATGTTGTGAGAGAATCCAGGAAAGAGACTGAGCGAAAGTGTCGAATAGCCACGGGCTGCTTTTGGAGCCGAACGTTAACTTGGTGGCGAAATAGTATAGACCTTTCCATTTGATTCTGTGCCACCGCCATAGGCACGGATCAATTGGCAACAATTTGAATGCGTCCGAGATGTCTGCTTTAGACAACCAGGCGCCTGCTCCTGCGAGAATGATGGATTGAATAGCTGAGTCTACCATTGAATATTTAAGTGTAAACTCTTCTGAAGGTATTAGGGAATTTAAACTGGGTATATGGGAACAATGAGGCGCGGACAAACCATAAACTAAACAAAGTTTATTTGAAAACTTGCCCTTCACAAGGCCGATAGGGCTGACTCTCCATACAGAAAAAGGTGATTGTGTAAAGGGGCCGATTATGTATCCCCGGTCTAGTTCTGTTTGCAGCAGGGTGGTGATGGTTTCCTCGTCGGTAGCGGCTGACAGCAGGTTTTTGCATTCGTGAGTTGTGTTTGGGAGTGTGATAAGTCCGGTGTGAAAGCCTGTTGTGAATCCCCGGATGAGAAAGGCTGCCAGTGAAGGTGTTGGGTGTGAGGCGAGGTAAAACGCGAGCCATCCGACGTGCACTCGGCTTAGTCATTCGGGTTTAGGCTGTTTCATAGCGCAAGCGTACCTGGGGTGAGCTTTGTGGCATGTGAGACAGACATGAAGTAGTTTGCAGTGGGGGAAGTTACAACCCCCAAAGTTGAAGTTATTGCATATGGTTGCTCCCCCTAGTGCCTGGATGGGTCGTCCTAATCTGTCTGCCTGAGCCGGCTGAGTAAATGGCGTTGAGTGACGAGTGACGCTGGGAAAGAAGGGAGGGTTGGGGGGGCGTCTGCCACCTGACTCGGAGCACCAGTTGGCCGTATGGGTGGACGACTGGCAGTTGGTACAGAGTGGGGAACGTAGGCCGGCGAAATAGCGACAGAACAGCTCTGTATCGATGGTACTCCAGTTGGTTTTTACTTGAAACTGGGAAAGTCTAGCTGCTGCTTTTGCTGAAAATGACCTGTGATAGTCATAAAAGGAGCATCCCCCATATTTATAACCTAGATCTACTATTGCGTGTAGGTATAGGTCCAGCTCCTCTCTCCTGTTGGGGTTGACCGTGCATAGCACATCTCTGAACATGCCAAATGCTAGTACGAACTCCGCAATATTGAGTTTGCGGGTAAGCCTATGGTCTTTGGCCTTTAGGACGACGGAAACGTCTCCCCACGCATAGGACTTGTTTTCGGCTGGGTCGTGTACTGCGATGAGGAGGGATGCCAAGTTAATGTCCTTCCCATCCATGATGTCCTTCCTGATGCCTGCTGGGATGAGATGTGCGGGGAGGACGTAGGTATAGATGTCGGGCGTACCTGTAAGGAGAGGCATGGGGGTGGCGGTGGTTACTGTAGATGGTGAGGGTGCAGCTTGATGTACCTCCAGGGTTCCCACTCTTGTCTGGACATCAGTGACTGCTGCCGATAGTGTGGTCACCAAGGAGTGCAGCTGAGTGATTGCTGATGAGATTGACTGTAGTGATGCCTGGGTGCCCGATTGGGCTGCCGCTGGCGGAGGAAATAGCAAGCTGAAAAGCTCAGCTTTCCTAGCAGTCGCAGGGAAAGGTATTCCCCTGCACCGTAGTTCAGCTGTAAGCTTGGGGATGGTCCAAGCTCTGAGAGACTGTAAGTCGTCGTTTGCTGAGTCTGCCCCAGGTGACGACGGGGTGGAGGCGAGGTCCTCGCTGCTGGCCTGCGACATGGTGTCCGCTGCCTTGAAGTCCTAGTAGTGGAGTTTTAGTTTTTTGAGGTCGAGACTTGGGTCGACCGGGAAGCTGAGGAAGATACTGTCCACACCTGTTGCAGGATGGATCAACTGAAGAACTCTACTGACCTGAAAGGGGGAAGGGTTGGAGAAATCGATGAGTAGCCGTGTTGCTACGAAAGATGAATGGCTGTATGAAGCCATTTCGTAAATGTTTGCGGTGATTTACAAAGTAAAAGAGTTTTTTTTTTTTTGGAATGTGCGGTGGGGTTTTTTGCTGTGCCGGGGGTCTTGGATCACTGAGCCGGTATGCGACTGGGCTGGGATTGGTTTGAATGAAAGAAGCACGCTGTTGGTGAGTGCTTGTATGCTGAAGATCCGAATCGCAGAGCCGCTGTTTGCGACTGGACTCGAATCGGTGGGATGAAAGAAGCACACTGCTGGTGAGTGCTTGTGTATGCTAAAGATTTGAAGCATTGAGTCGCTTTTGCGACTGGACTCAGATCGGTCGGATGAAAGAAGCACACTGCTGGTGAGTGCTTGTGTATGCTAAAGATTTGAAGCATTGAGTCGCTTTTGCGACTGGACTCAGATCAGTCGGATGAAAGAAGCACACTGCTGGTGAGTGTTTGTATGCTGAAGATCCGAATCGCAGAGCCGCTGTTTGCGACTGGACTCGGATCGATGGGATGAAAGAAGCACGCTGTTGGTGAGTGCTTGTATGCTGAAGATCCGAATCGCAGAGCCGCTGTTTGCGACTGGACTCGAATCGGTGGGATGAAAGAAGCACACTGCTGGTGAGTGCTTGTGTATGCTAAAGATTTGAAGCATTGAGTCGCTTTTGCGACTGGACTCAGATCGGTCGGATGAAAGAAGCACACTTGTTGGTGAGTGCTTGTGTATGCTAAAGATTTGAAGCATTGAGTCGCTTTTGCGACTGGACTCAGATCAGTCGGATGAAAGAAGCACACTGCTGGTGAGTGTTTGTATGCTGAAGATCCGAATCGCAGAGCCGCTGTTTGCGACTGGACTCGGATCGGTGGGATGAAAGAAGCACACTGTTGGTGAGTGCTTGTATGCTGAAGATCCGAATCGCAGAGCCGCTGTTTGCGACTGGACTTGGATCGGTGGGATGAAAGAAGCACACTTGTTGGTGAGTGCTTGTGTATGCTAAAGTTTTGAAGCATTGAGTCGCTTTTGCGACTGGACTCAGATCGGTCGGATGAAAGAAGCACACTGCTGGTGAGTGCTTGTATGCTGAAGATCCGAATCGCAGAGCCGCTGTTTGCGACTGGACTCGGATCGGTGGGATGAAAGAAGCACACTGTTGGTGAGTGCTTGTGTATGCTGAGGATCCGAATCATTGAGCCGGTGTTGCGACTGGACTTGGATCGGTTGGTGATGTTTGTATTGCCAAGGATCCGAATCTTTAAGCCGGTGCTGCGACTGGACTCGGATCGGTTGGTGGAGTTCGTTTTGCAGAGGATCCGAATCTTTGCGCTGATTATGCGACTAGATTCAGATTGGTTGTGGACGTAAGGGGTTTGAATGAGGAACGGAGAAAGGCAGTAAGTACGGATGTGTGTGAATAACCGAGTAAGACCTACGAAGTTGTAGGTGGTTTACGAAGGGGAACATAAAGTAACGGTTCGGTAGCAGGAAAGCACTACCTGCGACAGTGAGTGTGGGACAATTGATAAAAACCTACGACCAATCTCGAAGGACATGCAGTGAGTTGGTAGAGTCGGCCTCTGCAATGCATCTGATATGAATCAGTTTGTAAAACATATTAAATTAATCCGATATAAATCGGTAGTAAGGAGTATCTGATACAAATTGGTTGTAGAGTGTATGCCATCCCTTACTGTGAAACTGAACACCTATCAACCACCCATCCCCCCAGGCTAATCAAGTGCAGAGAAGGCACCAGGTGGGCTCAACCACACCTCAATCAGCCACAGAAACCTATACAAACAATATATGCTGATCTCCTAGTGAATGAGATGGCAACCCCATGGAGCATGAATTTTTTGACCAGTGAAGCCTATTGCGAGTGATATTGAGAACGACCGACAGTGACTGGAGGCTTGGGTCTACGAATGAATCGTATATTTGTCAGAAGGAACTTTACGAATGTACTATGCCTGTGCCGAATGATGTCGGGACATGAGCGACAACAACTCCGGGGCAGGTTTTTTCACAAAAGGGGTGCAGGATAAGAAGCATAATAAACCGCAAGATTTTGCACATGACACGAAAGTTTGGATACTACCTGCGACCGTGAGTGGGAACCGCCGACGAAGACCACGAATGAAAAGCCGGAGTGCACCTGCGATTGAATGCACAGACTGCCGAACATGAGGTGAGCTGGGAAGAGTCAGCCCTGTGATGTGAGCTACCGCGCACTGGAACTGACACAGACCATTGTGGATGGTCTGGCTATATACCCTCCAGGCTCCTCCCATAATTTCAGGCCGGTAAACCGGCCTTCCTATATATATATATATATATATATATATATATATATATATATATATATATATATATATACACACATACACATATATAATGGCTGGGCGGTGCGGCTCTCTTTCTGGGTGGATGTAATGTGATGGCCTCCCAGAATGACTGCTCTCGCATTGCGGTGATCGGTGGTGTGGTGTGTTAGTCTGACACACCGCTACACTGATCTCAGTAAAGAGCCTCTGATGGAGGCTCTTTACCACATGATCAGCCATATCCAATCACAGCTAATAACGATGTAAACAGGAAGAGCCGTTGATCAGCTTTTCCTCACTTGCGTCTGACAGACGCGTGTAGAGGAGAGCGGATCGGCTGCTCTCCTTACGGGGGGAGGTCTTTGCTGATTGTTTATCAGCGCAGCCCCCCTCGGATGCCCACCCAGGACCACCAGAATGCCGCCAGGACCACCAGGGATTGCCACCACACTGGACCACCAGGTATGCCACCCTAGACCACCAGGGAAATGCCAATCAGTGCCCAGGCAGCTGCCAATCAATGCCCATTCCCAATGCCTGCCAGTGCCATCAGTGATGCTTATGAATGCCATCTATCAGTGCTGCATATCAGTGCCCATCAGTACCACGTATTAGTGCCCATCAGTGCCACCTATTAGTGCCCATCAGTACCCAGCAGTGCTGCCTATCAGTGCCACCCATAAGTACCCATCAGTGCAGCTTTTCAGTGCCCATCACTGTCGCCTATCAGTGCCCATCAGTGTGAATCAGGGTCACCCATGAGTGCCCATCAGTGCTGCATATCAATGCTGCCTATCAGTGCCCATCAGTGCCGCCTATCAGTGCCCATGGCCAGTGCCATCAGTGCCCATCAGTGCCACCTCATTGGTGCCACCTTATCAGTGCCCATCAGTGAAGGAGAAAACTTAATTTTTTTCAAAATAAAAAACTCAGAGGTGATCAAATACCACCAAAAGAAAGCTCTATTTGTGGGAACAAAATTATAAAAATTCTGTTTGGGTACAGTGTAGCATGACCTCTTATTTAAACAGCGACAGCGCTGAAAGCTGAAAATCAGCCTGGGCAGTAAGTGCCTGGTATTGAAGTAGTTAAAGTCCCAAAACCCCTTTCTTTCCTTACAGTTGAGTATAGGTTTCTTTAGACATGTGACATCTCCATTATTACTAGTTCTTACATTACTGTACCTACTGACACCTCATTATGGGATTTCCAGACTAGGACGTCTATACTTTAGTTACTCTATCATTTCTCTACTTCAGAGATATATTTTTTGACAACACTTGATTCCTCTAACAAACTAATCCCCGAGTTTTGTGATAGTTTATCTGTTTACTGCATTACTATGTGCTTACCTTATTGTACCACTTATACTACAATGGCCCTGGAACATAAACCTTGTATTATGTCTCATACATTTTGTATTCTGTCTTATAAGTCTATCAATAAAAATATATTCAACACTAAATTTAAACCATTATTGTTTTCTGTAAAACATTTTTGTGTTAGTTTTGTGGAATGTGGCCAAACTGTAATCTCATAAGTAACCATTTTGTTTCATTTTAAACTCTCTCATTATCCTGCAGATTACAATTTGAAGAGTACAATAGCATCTTGGTGATTATCTTTGTTGTCAATGAGATTAATAAGGACCCCAATCTTCTGCCCAATATTACCCTGGGCTATCGAATATTTAGTACATGTTCTGAGCCAAAGCATACATTCAGATATGCCACAAAGATATTGTCTGGAGAAAAGGGAGCTCCTAACTATTACTGTAAGGGACACGGAGAATTGGCTGGTTTTATTGGTGAAAGTGTTTTCCATTCAAATCATGCTCTGGTTCAGTTACTTAGTCTGTATCGGTATACACAGGTAAGTGATCACTGCAATATATTATGTATGTAATATGGAGTGTACAATATATGGCTCAGTACAGACTCGGTGGAATTATTTTAGTCTTATGTCCTGTACACATGGTCGGACATTCCGACAACAAAATCCATCGGTTTTATCCGACGGATGTTGGCTCAAACTTGTCTTGCATACACATGGTCACACAAAGTTGTCGGAATTTCCGAATGTCAAGAACGCGCTGACGTACACCACGTACGACGAGACTATAAAAGGGCAGTTCAATACCAAGCACCCTTTGGGCTCCTTTTTCTAATCTCGTGTTAGTAAAAGTTTGGTGAGAGACGATTCACACTTTTTCAGTAGTTTTTCTCGTAGTTTACAGACCGTATTTCTGGTGTTCAGTTTGTGCTTGTGGGTTTGTATCTGTTCTTCAGTGCATGCAGCGAGTTCCCATTGATTTTTCATTGTGTTCTTGTCCGTTCTTTACTGATTTTCAGGTCGCTCTTCACAGGCCTTGCTGTTCTTCAGTGCATTCTGTTACTTCGTTCTGACCAGCCGACCGTTTTCTAGCCAAGTTGCGTGTATGTACTCATCGTAGAGTTCGTGCTGTGCAGGGGCTTGGTGTTGGAATTCTTACTTTGACACAAGCCCAGTCCATGAACAGGGCAAGGAGGAGTTCATGGACCAAGAATTGGTTGCTCTAGCGTGACCAGTTCTGTCACATATCTTTGCTCCGTGAGATCCGTGAGAATAATCCTGATGATTTGAGGAACTTTCTCCAGATGACGGACCCCGTATTTCACCGTTTGTTGGCTTCGCTGACCCCCTATATCAGCAGGCAGGATACCTGCATGAGGCAAGCCATCACTCCGGAGCAGAGGCTCATCGCCACCCTGCATTACTTGGCGACGGGGAGAAGCCTGCAGGACCTCAAGTTCTCGACAGGCATCTTCCCCCAGGCTCTGGGGATCATTATCCCAGAGACCTGTTCTGCCATTATCCAGGTCCTGCAGAAGGAGTATATTAAGGTAAGATTTTTATCCTTTAACATCACATTTTATTGTATTTAATGTTTGCAAATATATTGTATTTCTTTCCTATTCCCTAATTACCATGACTGTAATATGCTGTTAATGTCCCCTTTGTCCTCATGCATGCTGTTTTAAAAAAAAAAAAATGTCCTTCATACATATTTGCCTTCACTTTACCTCCCAGAATGCTTTCCTGGGCCTATATCCACCTCGTCTAGTCACTTAACAATGTATTTTGTCAGCTCCATAGTAGTGCTTTACCCTAAATACCCCCTAAAATGTGTAAAAATTTGATTTGTGCTTTAAATTCAGACAGAGGTTTTTTTTTGGGTTCCAAAATCATTTTGAACCCTCCCTCCCCCCAACTGCTAACTCAGCTGATACCAATCTTCTATCTGCTGACTTTGCCAAACCCATACACACTATATACCCACCTCTTTTGTGGTCAGATTTATGGATGAATTGCCCAAAGCATGTAGTGCAATGGCCTGCCTGAATATTTTAAATGGTACTGTTTCAAGTTTTTGTATCCTATTATTATCTTGATAGAAAATAGCAGAATGTAAAAATGTGCTAAAATGTGTACAGTGTGTATTTATATCTTTGTATTATGACATTTCTTACCTGTCCAGTGGGCTGCCAATAGTGTAAGTAAGGAGGGGCTGGCCAAAGTAATACACATTATTTAGGCATTTATCTCTCAATGAAGTGGAGAGGGTTACCTGTCCAAAAAATTCCCCCCTAAAATTTAAAAAATGGCTCATGGGGGGGATCTGATAGGTGGACCTTATACCTTTGTCTTTAAATACTCCCTAAAATAAATGTTATACTGATGTTGGCCAAGAATTTCCATGTTTTTGTGCAAAAAGATTTTTTTTTTTCTTGTTTGACTCCACAGTTTCCTTCCAACCCACAGGAATGGCAGACTGTGGCCTCCCACTTTGCCCAGCGGTGGGACTTTTCCAACTGCATCGGGGCAATTGATGGGAAACACATCCACATAGTCCCACCCCCCAACTCGGGGTCATACTATTATAATTACAAGGGGTTCAATAGTATTATGATGTTGGCGGTGGTGTCGGCTACTTATGAGTTCCTGTATGTGGACGTGGGGAAGAATGGCCGGATGTCTGATGGTGGAGTCATCAGCCACACGGAGTTCTACAGGCGTCTCCAGAATAGCAGCTTGGACTTGCCACCTCCAGAAGACAATGCGGAAGGACTCCCTTTCGTCTTCGATGCGGATGAAGCATTTGCGCTGGGGGGACCATCTTATGCGGCCATTCCCTATGAGGACCACCCCGGACCAGAGGGTTTTTAATTACCGGTTGGCCAGAGCCAGAAGAGTGGTGGAGAACACGTTTGGAATAATGGCCAGCCTGTTCCACCTATTTCTTACACCGGCGGAATATAAACTCAATCACATCATCCTGGCTTGCTGTGTTCTCCACAAATTTTCAAGGAGAAATTCTGTGAACTATGCTGCCTCAGTTGGACCTGAGGCCAGAATTCAGAATGAACCAACCCTGACGGCGCTTGAAACTGGCCATCCTGGATTGCCCCCCCAGAGTACCCGTGAGGTCCGTCTAAGATACATGGAATACTTTGCGGGTAGGGGGGCCATCGATATGCCAGACAATGTCTGAGACATTTTTTAAATAAAAATATATTTTAAACTGAACAAATATTGGCTTTGATTTACCGATTGGCTTTCTTTTAGCTGACCATGACCGAAATTTGGGGAGTCCTGAAAATGGTGTGATTGTGTAAAATTACAAAGCACTGTTGGGTGTTATTTACTAAAGAAAAAGACACTTTGCACTACAAGTGCACTTGAGACTGCACTGAAACTGCATTTGTAGTGCAAAGTAGATTTGCCTTTAGTAAATAACCCCCATTGTCACTGAAAACAACAACTTTATACTCCAAAAATGCTTTTGAGCATTGAAAGAAGAAGCCACACATTGTTGATTATCAATCTTTTTAATCCAACCCCAATCACATGTGCGTTTATAAAAGGGTTTTTTAACAAACCAACATGTTTCCTGTATAACAATTTTTAGGTCACATTATAATAATAAGTAGAAATTGCCTTTTAAGGTAAAACAGGCATGTTTTAAACAATAAAAAAAATACACAACTTGGGAACCTACAAAGTTCAACTTTTATAGAAAGTGAAGGCAATATCAGACATGAGTATTTATAAACTGTGTTTGATATTGCGTTCAGCAGATGGGGTGATGTCACCCCTGGAAAAGCCAAATTTTGAAGATGCACACAAATTGCCTAATGTCAACATGTGCTAGCTCCCATCATGGGGGATCAATGGACGTGTTTTGTGGGTGCAACCCCTTCCTCTCAGCTACTTTATTATTGAGGAAGGGGTTGCACCCACAAAACGCGTACATTGATCTCCCGTGATGGCAGATAACACATGTTGACACACTGTGTGCATCTTCAAAATTTGGCTTTTCTATAATATGTCAAAAATTATTCATATAAACAACAATAAACATGGAATAAGTTAGGGATTTCTGGGTGTTTTATATTCTCCCTAAAACATCAACGATGTTCTTCATTTTGTTTTGAACATCATTGATGTTTTGCTTAATGTTTTCTAAATCCCTATTACACCCCATTATCTCCCCGATGAGGATCTGGGCATTTTCACTTGTGAAATTACATTCCTCTTCCACAACATCACGATCACCTAAAATAAAAAAAACACAACATGTATAGGGATGAGCCGAACACCCCCCTGTTTGGTTCGCACCAGAACTTGCGAACAGGCAAAATATGTGTTCAAACACGCGAACACCATTAAAGTCTATGGGACACGAACATGAATAATCAAAAGTGTTAATTGTTAAAGAGCTAAAAGTGCTATTGAAATAATAAAAGTGTAATATCCCTTTAAATTTCGTACCTGGACGGTGTCTATAGTATGCCTGTAAAGGGGCGCATGTTTCCCGTGTTTAGAACAGTCTGACAGCAAAATGACATGTCAAAGGAAAAAAAGTAGTTTAAAACTACTCGTGGCTATAATGAATTGCCGGTCCGACAATACACATAAAAGTTAATTGATAAAAACGGCATGGGAATTCCCCACAGGGGAACCCCGAACCAAAATTTAAAAAAAAATGATGTGGGGGGTCCCCCTAAATTCCATACCAGGCCCTTCAGGTCTGGTATGGATATTAAGGGGAACCCTGGCCAATTTTTTTGTAAAAAATGGCGTGGGGTCCCCCTCAAAATCTATACCAGACCCCTCCAGGTCTGGTATGGATTTTAAGGGGAACTCCGAGCCAAAATTAAAAAAAAATGGTGTGGGGTCCCCCGAAAAATCCATACCAGACCCTTATCTGAGCACGCAACCTGGCAGGCTGCAGGAAAAGAGGGGGGCACGAGAGAGCGCCCCCCCTCCTTAACCGTACCAGGCCACATGCCCTCAACAACTGTCTCTTGTCATTTTTAACATTTTTGTCAGTTTTTTTGTGAAATGGTAGGGGTACTTTTGTACCCCCTTACCATTTCACACAGGGGGGAGGGCCGGGATCTGGGGGTCCCCTTGTTAAAGGGGGCTTCCAGATTCTGATAAGCCCCCCGCCCGCAGACCCCCACAACCACCGGGCAAGGGTTGTGGGGATGAGGCCCTTGTCCCCATCAACATGGGGACAAGGTGTTTTGGGGGGCTACCCCAAAGCACCCTCCCAATGTTGAGGGCATGTAGCCTGGTATGGTTCAGGAGGGGGGGCGCTCTCTCATCCCCCCTATTTTCCTGCGGCCTGCCAGGTTGTGTGCTCGGATAAGGGTCTCGTATGGATTTTTGGGGGGACCCCACACCATTTTTTTTTTAATTTTGCCGCGGGGTTCCCCTTAAAATCCATACCAGACCTGAAGGGCCTGGTATGGAATTTAGGGTGAACTCCACGTCATTTTTTTTACATTTTTGTTCGGGTTCTCCTGTGGGGAATTCCCCTGCCGTTTTTATTAATGCACTTTTATGTGTATTGTCAGACCGGCAATTCATTAATAGCCGCGAGTAGTTTTAAATGACTTTTTTTCCTTTGAAATGTCATTTTGCTGTCAGACTGTTCTAAACACATACTATAGACACCCCCCAGGTACAAAATTTAAAGGGATATTACACTTTTATTGTTTCACTTTAAGCATTATTAAAATCACTGTTCCCGAAAAAACGGCCGTTTTTAAAACTTTTTTTTTGCATTGATCCATGTCCCCTGGGGCAGGACCCAGGTCCCCAAACACTGTTTATGACAATACCAAGCATATAAGCCTTTAAAATTAGCACTTTTGATTTCTCCCATAGACTTTTAAAGGGTGTTCCGCAGCTTTCGAATTTGCCGTGAACACCCCAAATTGTTCGCTGTTCGGCGAACTGGCGAACAGCCGATGTTCGAGTCGAACATGCGTTCGACTTGAACTCGAAGCTCATCCCTAACCATGTATTATAAATATGCAGGCATACATCTCTTACCTGAAGCTGTGGTATCAGACACTCCCCTGTTGTGGTGACAATTTCTATAACTATAATTCCTGAGGTGGGGGGTCCGTGGTCTCCTCTGATTAGTGATGTCCTCCAAGTCTTTTCTCTCCTATGTGAAAAAAAATAGGTATACTTAGCACACAGATATTTGATGGCAGAAATAGGAATATGAAACATTGCTTGGAAGTGGGGTACAATTGTCTGTTTTGGCAGAGTTCCAAGATGAAGAAATATTTTTGTCCTTTGTAAAGCTTGAATATTTACCTGTTTTGTACAAGCTTCACAGATGGAGACACCCCTATAGTATACACTGGAGCACCTGTGTGGGCCCCCTAGTAAAAAGGGTGTTTTGGTGTCCCACACTAGTGCTCCAGCGTCCAGATGTGTAAACAGCTGCTGAGTGTCCTCTCCTTACACAGAATCTAGTTTGCATTTCATTCTAGTTACAAACCCATCTAGACAACAAACTTATTTGAAGAGAAGTAGGGCATAAAAAATGTATTGGACTGCATCTGGACAAAACATGTTTTAGAGGTCCGAATGAACAATGTTTCCTACGAACGAATAATGCGTCCATGAACATAAAAGTTGCCATTATAAAATGTACAACAGTAAAGAAAAGCACATGCAGCAGCACGAACATAATAAAAATAAAAAATAGGAACACAGGACAACTACTTACTTTTTTGCAGCACTCTCCTGATCCTTCTATACTGATTGTGCTCCCTAATTTGAGGTCCAACCACCGCTTCCGCAGTTGATCCTTGGATCGTTGTACCCCAAAATTCCTGTGCACTCTTCACAACTTTTGCCATGATCTTGGCTTTTCTGACATTTGGGTTTGGGTAAGGTCCATGCTTCCCGTCATAGTCGGCCCTCTTCAATATGTCCACCATCTCCACCATCTCAATAAAGGCCATATTTGATACCTTAAATCTTCTGCTCCAGGATCATGATGTTTCTGGCTCCGGGCTTTCCTCCTCCTCCTCGTTGCTGTAATTATCACGCACTTGTTGAGTCTCTGCCATGTGCTATACCTCACTGCGCTGAAAGAGAAGGGGTGGGAAATAGACTAGAAAGAATGTCAGGGGCAGGCGGAGTTTCACGCATGCGCAGTGTATATAAAGCGTAACAAGCGTGCGTCATGTGAGCGGAGGAAGGAGTATCGGAAGCGCTGATCGTGATAGCGAAGGTAACATTTAAACTTGGGCCTATACTGCTTATAGATTGAGGCCTTTATTGGGACAAGATTAGGAGACTTTAGCTTGACATTAGGGTTTGTCTTGTGTATTGCAGATAAAATGGATGGCTTCAATGACCTCAACTTCCTTTACATATGTTCAAGCAAGAAAAACATTGATACGTTCCTTTCATGTGTTGAAGATCTGTGGCTGTTTTTTTTCCTACCATATATATTGGGACTATTACCCATTAGACCTGTGTTTTTGTGGATGCGAAAAGATACATTGTATTTCACTGATTATTAAGTCACATTGTATCACATATTGTTTTATAACTTTTCTTCATTTAATTACTCACTAACTTTAGATTTAGATTGTTTCAATTTCACATCTCGCACTTGGAATGCATTAGAGTTATTTCTACATATTAGGTTTTATTTTTTCATATATGTTTTTATCACATAATTGATGATGAGACAGGTATTGACACATATCACGTAATTCTCAATTTTTTGATTACACTTTTAGTATATTTAGCACCTATAAAAGTCATGTGTGGATGCGCGCTTGTTTGAATTTATAAATACAGGGAACTGCCCTGTCTGTGGCAGGTCAAACACCCACATAATAATCATAAACAAAAGAGGCAGGCAGCGCTGGAGAAACTGCTGGAGTTGGTGAAGCCAGTAGTCCCCACAGCAACATTCCCTATTTAAAAGCCAAAATTTGTGGCCTGAGGAGCACATATCTTAGGAAGCACAAGAAGGTCCAGGATTCCCAGAGATCAGGAGCTGCAGCAGATGACGTTTATGTCCCCAGGCTGTGGTACTATGAGAGACTGCGATTTCTGTCAGACCAGACAGAAGTCAGGGAATCCCTCTCAACCCTTCTTTTCACTCTTCCTTTCACCCTATCTTCCACCTCAGCTGAGGCTTCCGATGTCCAACCTGGGACTTCCAGCCAGGAAGAAGTGGAGGAGCCCAGCTTGAGTCAGGTATAGCATTGTTCTACAGATTTCTTGGCAAAACATAAATGATGTTTACTAGATGTTATTATTGTTTACTAATTGCTGATTTAATAAAGTGTTTTACATATCAATAGACAGTAGTGGGCAAAAATAATTGGGACAAGAATGAAAAATGCTGGGCTCAGAATGATAGTCTTTTATATTTGTTAACATTCAATTTGCAACAGTCATGAGATAAAAATTGTGTATGATTGATGAAGAAAAAACTAAAACCATGTCCCTTTTTCATACACAGGAAGACCTCAGCCAGGAGGCTGTGGAATGTGGCAGCCAGGAGGAGGCTGTGGAATGTGGCAGCCAGGAGAAGGCGGGGGTTAGTGGCAGCCAGGAGAAGGCGGGTGTTAGTGGCAGCCAGGAGGAAGCAGGGGTTAGTGGCAGTCAGGAGGAGGTGGGGGTAAGTGGCAGCCAGGAGGTGGCCAGGCCCAGTAGGAGCCTCACAGAATCCCAGGTTCCTCCCCTCCGCCTTCCAACCAGAAGACCCAGGAAGGGGAGTAACGTGGAGGATTCAGCACTCAGGCTGATTCAGAAGCCTTCTGCGTCCCTCTGAGCTGCCCCCACTCATGAAGAGGCCTTTGCCTGCATGGCTGCCACAAAACTGCAGGACATGCAGGAGGGCCAACGCCTCATGTGTGAGGAAATCCTTTATAAAACATTAACTAAGGGGGTGAGGGGCGAAATCACACCCAATACCCACCTGTGTGAGTTGCATCATCATCCTCCTCCTCCTCCTGCCACAACTCCAACACCACAGACACAGCGTGGAAGGAAGAGTGGAAAGAAGACAAGAAAGTGATGGCCTGGGTTCAGTCTGGTCTGACAAAAGGTGCAGGCTCTTGTATGACCACAGCCTGGGGACAGATATGTAATATGCTGCTGTTCCTGATCTCTTGGTCTTCTGGACCAGATTGTATTCCCTTATATATGGACTCCTCAGGCCACCAATTTTGCATTAAAATAGTTGATGTGTGCCCTGGGGGCCAAAGGCTTTGCCAATTTCTGCTGTTTTTCCAGCGTTGCCTTCCCTCTTTCTTTGGTTAGGACCCCTTAATAAATGTTTTTTTTTTATTTAATAATACTCACCTATGTGTGTTTTCCTTCAAAAAGGACAGTTTGTTTGTGAGGAGGCAGGTACATTTCAAAAATACAATGTGAAATTAACAAGAGATATCAACACCAAGCAATCTCCTTGAGATTAAATAATACAAGATAATAATCGTGTTGTGGTAACTTGACACACAAAACACGCCCAAAACTATTCTGGAGTTAAAAAAAAAATAATCAAAAAAATAAAAGGAGATCAGGATTTAAAAATTAAAAAAAAAATACAAAATCTAAAAACATAAACAAAAAAAATTATTTTCTAGAGATGTGACTAATCAAAATATTATATTCATGAAATCACGAAAAATAATAAAGAAAGAAGTTTGTGAGAACTCTGTGTGAATATGAGCAGCAAAACAACTTCATTCTTCTAGCATTCTAAAGAAGAAGAAAGTGCGCTGCATTAAACAATTTAAAACATTGTAGTGTGACGAAAGTGCTAGATCCATTACGAACGCTAATTTTACCAAACCGAGCAGTTCCGTCTCGGAATTTATTCTGAGCATGCGTGGCACTTTGTGCGTTGGAATTGTCCACACACGGTTGGAATTTACATGAACGGGTTTTGTTGTCGGAAAATTTTATAGCCTGCTCTCAAACTTTGTGTGTCGGAAATTCTGATGGAAAAAGTCCGATGGAGCCCACACACGGTCGGAATTTCCGACAACAAGCTCCGATCGCACATTTTCCGTTGGAAAATCCGACCGTGTGTACAGGGCATTACTCTTCTAGAATGAGTGCAGCTCAAAATTAACAGAACTTTGAATAATTCAGGTGCACAAAACATTGCAACTTGGGGAAATTATTTAGTGATCCCTATCCACACAGCCCACTCAGTCCCACCATTTTACTTAACGGTTTTAATTGCTTGAATGAGAGAGACTTTTAAGTGGCTCAATCCCACTGAGTCTCTTTAGTAGGTTATTTAAGTAGTTTTCTGGTGTTTTAGATCTAGTGCCCAGAATATTGGTTCAACAATCAGGAACTGTAAGAAAACGATTGGCACCATTTGGTTAGGTCTTCTATTTAGGTAGTTGCTTTTAAATTGGTCAGAACTGAATGTATCTGGACATCTGCCAACATTACTGTATTGTGTGTGCCTGTACAGGAAATAATTTACATCACTAGAGTAGTCAGTGACTTCCTTCACAATTAAGCATCCTAACCAGGTACCATCATTACTTCCAATTTGGAATCTCACCATTCATGGATGGCGGCTTCAAACAAAGTCTATCCCACAATGTGAATCCCTTGCAGCCTACATATAGGGAAGGGGAGGAGTAAAAACCAAGAGATCACAGATCCAAGAAGATAAAATGGAAGGCAGCACATCAAAACTAAATTGCCCTAAGACATATGGCGCACTGCAGGGCTGGTTAAAGTGACTTCATTATTCCATTTGACAGGGGGTATTTACTAAAGGCAAACCTGCTTTGCACTACATGTGCACTTGGAAGTGCAGTAGCTGCAGATCCTAGGGGGACATGCAAGGAAAATAAAAAACAGCATTTTTGCTTGCACATGATTGGATGATAAAATCAGCAGAGTTTTCCCTCATTTCAATCTTTTCCTCAGATCTACAGCGACTGCACTTCCAAGTGCACTTCTAGTGCAAAGTGGATTTGCCTTTAGTAAATCAACCCCTATGAAACCAAAACTCTTTGAGGACCTTTAAATGAATTTTATCTGCCCCAGATGCATCCCATATACTATCACCAGGTGATTTCCTATATTGCTTCTTGCTGTAGATAAGCTTCTAAGAGATCCCTATCCTTCATGATAGATTGTTTAATTAGTCAATGGATGTACTCCATAATGACCACCTACAAATTAATACAATCTGCTGTAAGTACTAATACACCTGAAGATCACTTTGGAAAATGGCATTAAGATTTTCCTGAGGAAGACTTGGGGGACAAGGTCTTCGAAGGTTACCTGAAAGTTTGTAAATACATTAAACATGAAAATGTGGAGAGAAAAGCAATTTAAGCTGATCCACAAAGCATTTATCCCTTTTCTCCCTCCTAGTCCAACCTCCAAATCCCCAAAATGCGCCCAATGTGAATTCCTCAAACCATCGTTAACTCATAGATTTTGACAATGCCCTTTGATTCCTTGTATTCTGGGACCAAATAATCAAATTTGTGCATGCTTCAAAAAAAATATGCATCTCCAAAACACATTTCTAATTACGATTCAGTTACAGTGAGTCCAGACAAGCAAGTTTTGACAACAGCATCACCAATACTACTCAATGGATTCATCTTCATCTCATGGCAGCCTAGAAATATAATTATAAAAAAGTGGACTACCTCACCCCCAAATTTGGCAGTAGGGATGAGCCGAACACCCCCCGGTTCGGTTCGCACCAGAACCTGTGAATGGGCCGAAAATTCGCACGAACGTTAGAACCCCATTGACGTCTATGGGACTCGAACGTTCGAAATCAAAAGTGCTCATTTTAAAGGCTAATTTGCATGGCATTGTCCTAAAAAGGGTTTGGGGACGTGTTTAGCTACAGCCAAAAAATCTTTTTTAAGCTTTTTGGAAAACATAGGGAAGGGTTATCACCCCTGTTTTGCTGTCTGTCCTCCTCTTCAGAAGATTTCACCTCACTTTTTGTCCCAATGACAAATGTTTTTTGAAAATTTGGGGGTTTTTGTGGAACAAGGATTGGGAAGCATCAGTGGAAAGGAGAAATGTTTTTCCCATATTAACTCTTACAGGAGAGAATTTCCCTTCCTAGGGGTAGATTTCATCTCACTTCCTGTTCTCTCCTTCCATTTGCAAGTAGGAGTCGTTTGTAAGTTAGATGTTTGAAAGTAGGGTCCTGCCCTATATACTCAGCAGAAATTTGGGCCTTAGGTGTTGTTGTGGCCACAACACTGTAAGCCCTCACAGGGCCCTGCTGTGAAATATTGGATCAAGAATTGTAATTAAATGCCCCTGTTGAACAAGGGCTGAAAAATTGGGCCTTTGGTGGTGGTGGTGGTGGTGCTGGTGCCACAACACTGTAAGTCCTCACAGACACTCTAGTTGGAACACAGAAACGAGCCCTGCTGCAAAGTATTGCATCAAAAATTGTAATTACACGCCCCTGTTAAACAGGGGCTGAAAAATTGGGCCTTAGGCACTGGTGGTGGCGCCCAGGACCAAAAATATTCTTACAAGCTATCAGCGTGATCATTGAGGAGGAAGAGGATAATTACTCAGGGATAGTCACTCAGCATCAGCATAGGCAGTCTTTGAAGGGATCTGAGATTTCAAAAAAAAATATTCGGTTACATCAGCATCAGGTGCTTGGTAGCTGGTGGTGATCCAAGACTGATTTATTTTTATAAAGGTCAGTCGATTGACCGAGTCGGTGGACAGATGCACCCTGTGATCGTTTACAAAGCCTCCAGCAGCACTGAATGTGTGTTCCGAAAGAACGCTGGATGCAGGACAGGCCAGTAGCTCAATTGCATACTGTTCAAGCTCTGGCCAGTGACTCATCCTCAAGACCCAGTAACCCAGAGGATTTTCGGTGGGAAAGGTGTCCAAGTCAGATCTTGCCCCTAGGTATTCCTGCACCATGTAAAACAGACTCTGGCGATGGTTGCTGGAACCGATCATACCTTGGGGCTGCGGACCAAAAAATTGTCTAAACGCATCGGTCAGACGGCCACCTTCTCCAACGCTCCTTCTTTGACTGACTGAAGCCTCAGCAACACTTTGTCCAGAAACAGGAGTTTGTAACCTCCCAGTCTCTGGGAAATCGTTGCACAGACCTTTCTGCAAGGCCTCCCGAAGATGTTTCATCCTCTGCTCCCTCTGCGATGGCAAGATAAGGTTCGCAACCTTTCCCTTGTAACGTGGATCAAGGAGGGTTGCCAGCCAGTATTGGTCCTTCTCCTTGATACCACGAATACGAGGATCCTTACACAGGCTTTGCAGGATCAGGGAGGCCATGCGGCGTAGGTTTGCTGAGGCATTCAGTCCGGAGTCCTCTGGGTCACTAAGGACGACATGGTCCGCAGCCACCTCCTCCCAGCCACGTACAAGTCCATGTGTTTCTTGGGACTGATCCCTTAAAGACTGCTGCTGATGCTGAGTTCCAGGCTCCACCTCCATACTGACACAATCTTCCTCCTCCTCCTCCTCCTCGTCCTCTTCCTGTGTGATCGGCGGGCACGCAGGAACACTGTCTGGATAAAGGGGGCCTTGAGAGCTAAGGAAGTCCTCCTCTTCCTGCCTCTGTTCTGCCTCAAGTGCCCTGTCCATTATTCCATGCAGCGTGTGCTCCAACAGGTGGACAAGGGGGACAGTGTCACTGATGCATGCACTGTCACTGCTCACCATCCTCGTGGCCTCCTCAAATGGTGACAGGACAGTGCATGCATCCCTGATCATGGCCCACTGGCGTGGGGAAAAAAAAACAAGCTCCCCTGACCCTGTCCTGGTGCCATAGTCGCACAGGTACTCATTGATGGCCCTCTGCTGCATGTGCAGCCGCTGCAGCATGGCCAACATTGAGTTCCACCTGGTGGGCATGTCACAGATTAGGCGGTTCTTGGCGAGGTTAAACTCCTTTTGGAGGTCCGCCAGCCGAGCACTGGCATTATATGACCGGCGGAAATGCACACAGACTTTCCTGGCCTGCCTCAGGACATCCTGTAAGCCCGGGTACCTGCCCAAGAACCGCTGCACCACCAAGTTAAGGACGTGAGCCAAACAGGGCACATGGGTCATTTGTCCCTGTCGAAGGGCAGAGAGGAGGTTGGTGCTATTGTTGCAAACCACCATTCTTGCCTTAAGTTGGCATGGTGTCAACCACCTCTGAACCTGCCCCTGCAGAGCTGACAGAACCTCTGCCCCAGTGTGGCTCCGGAGCACCGCTGGTTCTGAGGAAAAAGCACAGGAAGAGGCCATGGAGGAAGAAGAAGAGGAGGGGGTGGAGGAGAGAGGTGTGTCACAATCATTAGTAGTGGCATTTTGGAGGCGTGGTGGCGGAACAACCTCCAACACTACTGCACCTTGTCCTGCATCCTTCCCAGCTGCCAGCAGAGTCACCCAATGCGCCGTGAAACTTAGGTAACGTCCCTGTCCATGCCTGCTGGACCATAAGTCAGCGGTAATATGCACCTTACCGCTGACCGCCCTGTCCAGCGAGGCATGGACATTGCCTTCCACATGCCGGTAGAGAGCCGGAATCGCCTTCCGTGAGAAAAAGTGGCGTTTGGGTACCTGCCACTGAGGAACCGCACATTCCACAAACTAACGGAAGGGGACAGAGTCTACCAACTGAAAAGGCAGCAGTTGAAGTGCTAGCAATTTTGCCAAGCTAGCATTAAACAGCTGGGCATGTGGATGGCTGGAGGAAACTTCTTTCGGCGGTGCAGCAGCTGGGGCAGGGAAATTTGCCTGGTACAACCTGACGTCGGTGTACCAAAAGCAGATTGCCTACAAGTACTTGGCTGTGACACACCTAATTCTACACCTTCATTCCTCTCAGTGCAGGTCTCAGAGAGGACTGAAGGTATAGTGGGGTTGGAGATCTCAGCTGATGAGGAGCAAGGAGAGGTCCTCTTTGTTCTTTGGTGTGGGTCTTTTAGATACGCTTGCCAATGAACTGCATGGCAGGTCAACATATGTCTGGTCAAGCATGTGGTACCCAAGCGGGAGATTTTTTGGCCACGCGAGATACGCTTGAGACATATGTTGCAAATAGCAGCGGTGCGATCTGATGCACTCGTCTCAAAAAAGGCCCACACCAAAGAACTTTCTGAATAACGCGCAGAGACTGCAGTGCCCTGCACATGTGGAGCTTTGGGGTGTGATGCAGTCAATGTGCTGCCCTTAGGCTGGCCCCTGGAGGGCATCCTGCCTCGTTGGTGATGTGCCGCCTCCTCCTCTTCCTCCTCTCTCCTATCAGGCACCCACGTTGAGTCAGTGACCTCATCATCCCCTCCCTCCTCATCACTGGAGCAAACCTGGCAGTATGCTGCAGCAGGGGGAGCATGACTGCCAGATTGCTGTCCTTCCTGGGCACCCCCTCTGTCCGTGCTCATGTTACTGCCTTCATCGAGCTCAGTATCATCATCAGAGCCTTCCAAACGCTGGGCATCCTCCTGGAGCATGTACCCAACACTGTGGTCAAACAGTTTGAGGGACTCCTCAGGAGGACATGGTGGGGCTAGGGAAGGAGTCACTGATGACATTGAGCCGAGGGAAGAGACCGCTGCTTTGCCAGACAAAGTACCCTGAGCATGGGTGGGAGAGGATGAGGAGGATGAGGACGGCTTGGTCATCCACTCGACCAAGTCTTCCGCATGTTGCGGCTCAACACGGCCAGCTGCCAAAAAAAAGGCCAAGCGTGTCCCACGGCCACGTGATGATGAGGATGCACCGTCTCCACGACCAGCACTAGACACAGAGCCTGCTTGCCCTCTCTTATTGGCTTGTGACTGTCTACCTCTCCTTCTTGGCCTTCCAGACATACTAATGGCCTGTAGTTGCACTAAGCTGGGATATATATATATATATATATATATATATGTACTGATACTGCAGCTAGCAAAATCAACTGCCTGCCTGTAGTATGAGAACACCACCAACCTTCTACAGGTAGCTTTAGCTGAACACTGTGCAGAGGTCGCAAAAAAATAACTTGTAGTTTAGCTGACCACTGTGAGCAGGACGCACTGCACTAACTTGTAGCTTTAGATGAACACTGTGCAGAGGACTCACTACACTAACTTGTAGTTTTAGCTGAACACTGTGAGCAGGACGCACTACACTAACTTGTAGTTTTAGCTGAACACTGTGAGCAGGACGCACTGCACTAACTTGTAGCTTTAGCTGAACACTGTTCAGAGGATGCAATACACTAACTTGTAGCTTTAGCTGAACACTGTGCAGAGGTCGCACTACACTAACTTGTAGCTTTAGCTGAACACTGTGAGGAGGATGCACTACACTAACATGTAGCTTTAGCAGAACACTGTTCAGAGGATGCACTACACTAATTTGTAGCTTTAGCTGCACACTGTTCAGTGGACACATTACACTAACTTGTAGCTTTAGCTGAAAACTGAGGAGGAAGCACTGCACTAACTTGTAGCTTTAGCTGAACACTGTGAGGAGGATGCACTACACTAACTTGTAGCTTTAGCTGAACACTGTGCAGAGGTCGCACTATACTTACTTGTAGCTTTACCTGAACACTGTGAGGAGGACGCATTACACTAACTTGTAACTTTAGCTGAACACTGTTCAGAGGATGCACGACACTAACTTGTAGCTTTAGCTGAACACTGTTCAGAGGACGCACTACACTAACTTATAGCTTTAGCTGAACACTGTGAAGAGGTTGCACAACACTAACTTGTAGCTTTAGCTGAACACTGTGAGGAGGACACACTACACTAACTTGTATCTTTAGCTAAACACTGTGCACTACACTAACTTGTAGTTTTAGCTGAACACTGTGCAGAGGTCGCACTACACTAACTTGTAGCTTTAGCTGAACACTGTGCACTACACTAACTTGTAGCTTTAGCTGAACACTGTTCAGAGGATGCATTACACTAACGTGTAGCTTTAGCTGAACACTGTTCAGAGGTCGCACTGCACTAACTTGTAGCTTTAGCTGAACACTGAGGAGGATGCACTACACCAACTTGTAGCTTTAGCTAAACACTGTGCAGAGGTCACACTACACTAACTTGTAGCTTTAGCTGAACACTGTGCACTACACTTACTTGTAGCTTTAGCTGAACACAGTGAGGAGGACGCACTACACTAACTTGTAGCTTTAGCTGAACACTGTGAGGAGGACGCACCAAACTAACTTGTAGCTTTAGCTGAACACTGTGCACTACACTAACTTGTAGCTTTAGCTGAACACTGTTCAGAGGACGCACTACACTAACTTGTAGCTTTAGCTGAACACTGTTCAGAGGACGCACTACACTAACATGTAGCTTTAACTTAACACTGTGCAGAGGTCGCACTACACTAACTTGTAGCTTTAGCTGAACACTGTTCAGTGGATGCACTACACTAACTTGTAGCTTTAGCTGAACACTGTTAAGAGGATGGACTACACTATCATGTAGCTTTAGCTGAACACTGTTCAGAGGATGCACTACACTAACTTGTAGCTTTAGCTGAACACTGTGCAGAGGTTGCACCACACTAACTTGTAGCTTTAGCTGAACACTGTGAGGAGGACGCACTACACTTACATTTAGCTTTAGCTGAACACTGCTCAGAGGATGCACTACACTAACTTTTAGCTTTAGTTGAACACTGTGCAGAGGTCGCACTACACCAACTTGTATCTTTAGCTGAACACTGTTCAGTGGACACACTACACTAACTTGTAGCTTTAGCTGAAAACTGTGAGGAGGAAGCACTACACTAACTTGTAGCTTTAGCTGAACACTGTGAGGAGGACGCACTACACTAACTTGTAGCTTTAGCTAAACACTGTGCAGAGGTCGCACTACACTAACTTATAGCTTTACCTGAATACTGTGAGGAGGATGCACTACACTAACTTGTAGCTTTAGCTGAACACTGTTCAGAGCATGCATGACACTAACTTGTACCTTTAGCTGAACACTGTTCAGAGGACACACAACGCTAACTTATAGCTTTAGCTGAACACTGCGCAGAGGTTGCACGACACTAACTTGTAGCTTTAGCTGAACACTGTGAGGAGGACACACTACACTAACTTGTAGCTTTAGCTGAACACTGTGCACTACACTAACTTTTAGTTTTAGCTGAACACTGTTCAGAGGTCACACTACACTAACTTTTAGCTTTAGCTGAACACTGTGCAGAGGTCGCACTACACTAACTTGTAGCTTTAGCTGAACACTGTTCAGAAGATGCACTACACTAAGTTGTAGGTTTAGCTGAACACTGTGAGGGGGACGCACTACACTAACTTGTATCTTTAGCTGAACATTGTGCACTACACTAACTTGTAGCTTTAGCTGAACACTGTTCAGTAAACGCACTACACTAACTTGTAGCTTTAGCTGAACACTGTGAGGAGGATGCACTACACTAACATGTAGCTTTAGCTGAACACTGTTCAGAGGACGCACTACACTAACATGTAGCTTTAGCTGAACACTGTTCAGAGGAAACACTACACTAACTTGTAGCTTTAACTGAACACTGCAGAGGTTGCACCACACTAACTTGTAGCTTTAGGTGAACACTGTGAGGAGGATGCACTACACTCACATGTAGCTTTAGCTGAACACTGTTCAGAGGATGCACTACACTAACTTGTAGCTTTAGCTGAACACTGTGCAGAGGTCGCACTACACTAACTTGTATCTTTAGCTGAACACTGTTCAGTGGACACACTACACTAACTTTTAGCTTTAGCTGAAAACTGTGAGGAGGAAGCACTACACTAACTTGTAGCTTTAGCTGTACACTGTGAGGAGGATGCACTACACTAACTTGTAGCTTTAGCTGAACACTGTTCAGAGGACGCACTACGCTAACTTGTAGCTTTAGCTGAACACTGTGCAGAGGTTACACAACACTAACTTGTAGCTTTAGCTGAACACTGTGCACTACACTAACTTGTAGCTTTAGCTGAACACTGTTCAGAGGATGCACTACACTAACTTGTAGCTTTAGCTGAACACTGTGCAGAGGTCGCACTACACTAACTTGTATCTTTAGCTGAACACTGTTCAGTGGACACACTACACTAACTTTTAGCTTTAGCTGAAAACTGTGAGGAGGAAGCACTACACTAACTTGTAGCTTTAGCTGTACACTGTGAGGAGGATGCACTACACTAACTTGTAGCTTTAGCTGAACACTGTTCAGAGGATGCACTATGCTAACTTGTAGCTTCAGCTGAACACTGTGCAGAGGTTACACAACAATAACTTGTAGCATCCTCCTCACAGTGTTCAGCTAAAGCTACAAGTTAGTGTAGTGCGTCCTCCTCACAGTGTTCAGCTAAAGCTACAAATTAGTGAAGTCCGACCTCTGCACACTGTTCAGAGGATGCACTACACTAAGTTGTAGGTTTAGCTGAACACTGTGAGGAGGATGCACTACACTAACTTGTAGCTTTAGCTGAGCACTGTGCAGAGGTCGGACTTCACTAATTTGTAGCTTTAGCTGAACACTGTGAGGAGGACGCACTACACTAACTTGTAGCTTTAGCTGAACACTGTGAGGAGGATGCACTACACTAACTTGTAGCTTTAGCTGAACACTGTGCAGAGGTCGCACTACACTAACTTGTAGCTTTAGCTGAACACTGTGCACTACACTAACTTGTATCTTTAGCTGAACACTGTTCAGAGGACGCACTACACTAACTTGTAGCTTTAGCTAAACACTGTGAGGAGGACGCACTACACTAGCTTGTAGCTTTATCTGAACACTGTGAGGCGGACGCACTACACTAACTTGTAGCTTTAGCTGAACACCGTGTGGAGGACACACTACACTAACTTGTAGCTTTAGCTGAACACTGTGCACTACACTAACTTGTAGCTTTAGCTGAACACTGTGAGGAGGATGCACTACACTAGCTTGTAGCTTTATCTGAACACTGTGAGGTGGACGCACTACACTAACATGTAGATTTAGCTTAACATTGTGCACTACACTAACTTGTAGCTTTAGCTGAACACTGTGCAGAGGTCGCACTACACTAACTTATAGCTTTAGCTGAACACTGAAGAAGACGCGCTACACTAACTTGTAGCTTTAGCTGAACACTGTGCAGAGGTCGCACTACACTAACTTGTAGCTTTAGCTGAACACTGTGTACTACAATAACTTGTAGCTTTAGCTGAACACTGTTCAGAGGATGCACTACACTAACTTGTAGCTTTAGCTGAAAACCGTGAGGAGGATGCACTGCACTAACTTGTAGCTTTAGCTGAACACTGTGCACTACACTAACTTGTAGCTTTAGCTGAACACTGTGAGGAGGACGCACTACACTAAATTGTAGCTTTAGCTGAACACTGTGCAGAGGTCGCACTACACTAACTTGTAGCTTTAGCTGAACACTGTTCAGAGGATGCACTACACTAACTTGTAGCTTTAGCTGAACACTGTTCAGAGGTCGCACTGCACTAACTTGTAGCTTTAGCTGAACACTGTGAGGAGGAAGCACTGCACTAACCTTTAGCTTTAGCTGAACACTGTGAGGAGGACACACTACACTAACTTGTAGCTTTAGCTGAACACTGTTGAGAGGATGCACTACACTAACTTGTATCTTTAGCTGAACACTGTTCAGAGGACGCACTACACTAACTTGTAGCTTAAGCTGAACACTGTTAGGAGGACGCACTACTCTAACTTGTAGCTTTAGCTGAACACTGTGCAGAGGTTGCACTACATTAGCTTGTACCTTTAGCTGAACACTGAGGAGGACGCACTACACTAACTTGTAGCTTTAGCTGAACACTGTGAGGAGGATGCACTCCACTAACTTGTAGCTTTAGCTGAACACTGTGCAGAGGTCGCACTACACTAACTTGTAGCTTTAGCTGAACACTGTGCACTACACTAGCTTGTATCTTTAGCTGAACACTGTTCAGAGGATGCACTACACTAACTTGTAGCTTTAGCTGAACACCGTGAGGAGGACGCACTACACTAACTTGTAGCTTTAGCTGAACACTGTGCACTACACTAGCTTGTATCTTTAGCTGAACACTGTTCAGAGGACGCACTACACTAGCTTGTATCTTTAGCTGAACAGTGTGAGGAGGACGCACTACACTAACTTGTAGCTTTAGCTGAACACTGTGCACTACACTAACTTGTAGCTTTAGCTGAACACTGTGAGGAGGACGCACTACACTAACTTGTAGCTTTATCTGAACACTGTGAGGCAGACGCACTACACTAACTTGTAGCTTTAGCTGAACATTGTGCACTACACTAACTTGTAGCTTTAGCTGAACACTGTGCAGAGGTCGCACTACACTAACTTGTAGCTTTAGCTGAACACTGTGCACTACAATAACTTGTAGCTTTAGCTGAACACTGTTCAGAGGATGCACTACACTAACTTGTAGCTTTAGCTGAACACCGTGAGGAGGACGCACTACACTAACTTGTAGCTTTAGCTGAACACTGTGCACTACACTAACTTGTAGCTTTAGCTGAACACTGTGAGGTGGACGCACTACACTAACTTGTAGCTTTAGCTGAACACTGTGCAGAGGTCGCACTACACTAACTTGTAGCTTTAGCTGAACACTGGGGAGGACGCACTACACCAACTTGTAGCTTTAGCTAAACACTGTGCAGAGGTCACACTACACTAACTTGTAGCTTTAGCTGAACACAGTGAGGAGGACGCACTACACTAACTTGTAGCTTTAGCTGAACACTGTGAGGTGGACGCACTACACTAACTTGTAGCTTTAGCTGAACACTGTGCAGAGGTCGCACTACACTAACTTGTAGCTTTAGCTGAACACTGAGGAGGACGCACTACACTAACTTGTAGCTTTAGCTAAACACTGTGAGGAGGACGCACTACACTAACTTGTAGCTTTAGCTGAACAGTGTGCAGAGGTCGCACTACACTAACTTGTAGCTTTAGCTGAACACTGTGCACTACACTAACTTGTAGCTTTAGCTGAACACTGTGCAGAGGTCACACTAAACTAACTTTTAGCTTTAGCTGAACACTATGAGGAGGACGCACTACACTAACGTTAAATAGTCTAGCTGCCTGACTGTGGTACTAATAGGATCAGAAGAACACCAGCAATTTTCTTCAGGTAGCTGTAAATACTGTAACAACACAAGCCTGCCTTTCAGTAGGAAGATAGTAACAGGAACGGATCTAGCTAAACTGAATACAGTGTATATTATATATATACACACACACAACACCCGGGATGCATATATATATAGACAATAAAATGTAAGTACAGCTAACTGACTGACTGTCCTGCCTAATCTATCTAACTTAAATCAAATGACACTGTCTCTCTGTCTCTCAACGCCGGAACACACTACACAGGGCCGCCGTGTAGGCGGCCTTATATAGTGTGGGGCGTGTACTGAACCCCCTGAGCCATAATTGGCCAAAGCCACCCTGGCTTTGGCCAATTACAGCTCTCTCTACAGTCGGCGTTTTGATTGGCCAAGCATGCGGGTCATAGTGCATGCTTGGCCAATCATCAGCCAGCAATGCACTGTGATGCCGCAGTGAATTATGGGCCGTGACGTGCCACACAAATTTGTCGCGAACAGCCCATATCGTTCCCAATTCAGGGAACGGGTGAACAGACGATGTTCGAGTCGAACATGGGTTCGACTCGAACACGAAGCTCATCCCTAACGGTGTACATATATGTAGAGATTGCATTAAAGAGCGTGTTGGAGCAGACATGACGGTGTACAAATATGTAGAGATTGCAGTAGAAAATGTGGTGGAGCAGACATAACGGTGTACATATATGTAGAGATTGCAGTAGAGGACTTATTAGAGTAGACATGACATTGTACATATTTGTAGAAATTGCAGTATAGCATGCTGGAGCAGACATGCCAGTGTACATATATGTAGAGATTGCAGTAGAGTGTGCTGGAGCTAACATGATGGTGTACATATATGTGGAAATTGCAGTAAAGCGTGCTGGAGCAGACATGACAATGTACATATATGTAGAGATTGCAGTAGAGATCGTTATGGAGCAGACATGACAGTTTACATATATGTAGAAATTACAGTAGAGCATGCTGGAGCAGACATGATGGTCCACATATATGTGGAGATTACAGCAGAGAATGTGCTGGGGCAGACATGACGGTGTACATATATGTAGAGATTGCAGTAAAGAGTGCGTTGGAGCAGACATGACAGTGTACATATATGTAGAAATTGCAGTATAGCATGCTGGAGCAGACATGGTGGTGTACATATATGTAGAGATTGCAGTAGAGAGCACATTGGAGCAGACATGACGGCGTACATATATGTAGATATTGCAGAAGAGAACGTGCTGGAGCCAATATGACAGTGTACATATATGTAGAGATTGTAATAGAGAGCATGCTGGAGCAGACATGATATTGTACACATAAAGATTGCAGTAGAGAATGTGCTGAAGCAGACATGACAGTGTACATATATGTAGAGATTGCAGTAAAGAGCGTGCTGGAGCAGACATGACGGTGTACATATATGTAGAGCTTGCAGTAGAGTACTGCTGGAGTAGACATGACGGTGTACATATATATAGAGATTGCAGTAGAGAACGTGCAGGAGCAGACATGACAGTGTACATATATGTAAAGATTGCATTAAAGAGCGTACTGAAGCAGACATTACGGTGTACATATATGTAGAGATTGCAGTAGAGAATGTTTTGGAGCAGACATAATGGTGTTCATATATGTAGAAATTGCAGTAGAGCATGCTGGAGCAGACATGGCGATGTACATATATGTAGAGATTGCAGAAGTGCGTGTTGGAGCAGACATGACAGTGTACATATATGTCGAGATTACAGTAGAGAATGTGCTGGAGCAGACATAACGGTGTACATATATGAAGAAATTGCTGTAGAGAGCATGCTGGAGCAGACATGACAGTTTACATATATGAAGAGATGGCAGTAGAGAGCATGCTAGAGCAGACATGACGGTGTACATATATGTAGAGATTGCAGTAGAGAATTGCTGGAGTAGAAATGACGGTGTACATATAGAGATTGCAGTAGAGAATGTGCTGAAGCAGACATGAGAGTGTACATATATGTAGAGATTGCAGTAGAGAACGTGCAGGAGCAGACATAATTGTGTACATATATGTAGAGATTGCAGAAGAGCGTGTTGGAGCAGACATGACGGTGTACATATATGTAGAGATTGCAGTAGAGAATGTTCTGGAGCAGACATAACGGTTTACATATATGTAGAAATTGCAGTAGCCCATGCTGGAGCAGACATGATGGTGTACATATATGTAGAGATTGCAGAAGAGCATGCTTAAGCAGACATGATGGTGTACATATATGTAGAGATTGCAGAAGAGCGTTTTGGAATAGACATGATGGTGTACATATATGTCGAGATTACAGTAGAGAACTTGCTGGAACAGACATGACGGTTTACATATATGTAGAGATTGCAGTAGAGAATGTGCTGGAGCAGACAATACGGTGTACATATATGAAGAAATTGCAGTAGAGAACGTGCTGGAGCAGACATGACGGTGAACATATATGTAGAGATTGCAGTATAGAACTTGCTGGAGCAGACATGACGGTGTACATATATGTGGAGATTGCAGTAGAGAATGTGCTGTAGCAGACATAAAGGTGTACATATATGTAGAAATTGCTGTAGAGCATTGCGGAGCAGACATGACCAGTGTAGTCCAAATGACCCCATCTACTAGACTGTTATGCACCTGTACTCCCATCCACTTCATTACCCACCTAAAGTAACTGAGACCACACCTTGTTTTGGAGTATAACTGACCATAACAACCTTTATTAAAACAATTGAACCATATAACTCCACTAAATATAAACATCAACAGCATAAACCACACACATCATAAACATTTTTTATTATTCAATGACCATGTGCAGCCTGACATAGGTACAAAATCTCCTAGATTCCCACCTCCCAATCCTTCGCACCGCCGCTTCATCCAACCCACATCTGGTAGCCTCTGTAGCCGCCCCTATGCGGAAGGAGTGTGAAGCGTATTGTGCCCCTTCAAAACCCGCCATTGCAAGACATTTTCTGAACACCGCGACAAACTGGAACTTTGACAAATATGACCCATCCTCATGCCGCAAGAATGGCCCTCCCCCAGTTGTTCTGACCTTCAAAAATTCCCTCACCGCTATTACTGGGCATACCTCAGAACCCGGCAACGCGAACAGTCAAACATCCACCCCTTTTCCTTGTTGGTCCGTTTTCGATCTATGCAGCCTGCAACACACCCTATCCTCTTCTAACCGTATTTCCCGCTCCATCATGCCTCCTGCCCCTCACTGTGATGGGCTCACCAACTCCCCTATACGGAATGCCCTGTAAAATGCCAATGAAAATGCTCCCTTAAACAGAAGTACCTCATAGCTAGAGGTACACACCGCCCATAGCCACCCACAGATGGTCCTCAAATTTGCAAACGTGACAGGATGCTCAAATCCAATTTTTTGTGACCTTTCCTAAAAAAACTTTATTGCCTGCCTTACCCAAAAACCTTTTGTTGCGTCCTCTCCCCCCATCAGTTTGAACAGGAATGACAGGCCCGCCATCTTTTGCTCGATGGCAGAGACCGATCCCCCACTTTCTATGTTTCGGGACACGAAGTACAACACCAATAACCATACCTCTGCCCTGTCATTCCCAATCCCGGCCTCCTGTACCAGCAACGACAACTCTTTCCAAACTTTATTGTAATACGCCCACATAGCTTAGCTTACTGACTGCGACTCCAATGCCAGCTCCCAAATCCAAACAGGACAAGGAAGTCCTTCCTTCTTTGAGCCCGAGGCAAGCTCTCTGAACTTGTCCCACTGAAAACGAGACAGTGCGTCAGCCAGGATATTGTCCACCCCTGGTATGTGAACAGCATAGATGAAAATGTTCAAACGCAAGCACCGCAACACCAACCTATGCAATAGTCGTATTACCGGTGGTGATGACACTGACATGCGGTTAATCACTTGGACCACTCCCATGTTGTCGCAAATCAGTCTCAATTTCAAGTTTCAACAGGCATCCTACCACAGTTCCATGGCCAACACTACTGGAAAAAGTTCCAGTAGGACCAGGTTACGTGAAAACCCTGCTTCCACCCAGGACAGAGGCCAAGGCCCTGCTCTCCACTGCCCCTGGAAAAAGGCCCCGTAACCCGTGGATTCTGCAGCATCTGTAGCTAACTCCATGTCAAAGTTACTTACCGGACCCAACATCCACACCGATCTGCCATTGTATGACTCCAAAACTCATGCCACACCTGCAGATCCTCCCGGAGGTCCTTGGTAAGCCTAACAAAATGAGTAGGTGCCTTGATCCCTGCCGTAGCCGCCGACAGCTGTTGGCAGAACACTCTCCCCATTGGAATTATCCTACAAGCGAAATTCAACTTACCCAGAAGTGACTGCAGCACCCTCAACTGAACTTTCTGCAGTCCTTGGATCCCCCGAATTTGTGTTTGCAAATCCTCCAACTTCCCCCTAGGCAGTCGACACTCCATCGCTTCCGCATCTATAGCTATACCCAAAAAACTGAGTTCCGTCGTCGGACCTTCAGTTTTTTCAGCCGCCAAAGGCACTCCAAACCTACCTGCGATGTGCTGCAACGTAGAAAGTAAGATTGCACACACAGCGGAGGCAGGGGGGACAATGCACAGAAAGTCATCCAAATAATGTATGACCGAATCCAGGCCCAACACGTCGACGAGCCTTCAATAAACTGCCAGCACACCCCCCACTTTTTTCGGCCTAAAGTCCTGAGGCATGTGTACTCCCAGGCCCCCTGAAGAAACTGTGATGGGGCCCTCGTCGATGACATAAGTCTCATCCAGAGGCTGATGTCCTTATGGTCCCAGCGCAGGGATGGACGTACCGCCCTGTGCTGGCGAAACTGCTCGTCGTACCGTAACCAAGCAGAACCACCGTATACCCTGTGAGCCTCCCCTATTGTGTCCATATAGCAAAATAATGCAGAGCAATGGTCGGGTTCTTTTTCCCCGATTACGCTTGCCATAATGGCAAATGCCTGAAGCCAGTTCACGAAAGTCCACGGAATCAGTCTATACCTCCTTTTTTTCTCCGTCCTCTTTCTTGGAATCATCCAGTTTTACCCTGTCCAAATTAAATTTCTCCAAAGGCAATAGTGAAAAAATCTCCACATACTCACCCTTGTGAATCTTGTCATGGATATCCTGCTTCAAATGTGCTCCCAGCGGACCATCAAAGCTGGCGCTTGTTGTTCCTCAGCATCTGACACCTCCCCTTCCGACCGGTCACTGTGCTCCATGACAGGTGGCGTCGTCAGCCCCCCGGGTGAAGTGGCCCCGGAGGCCATGGCATTCTGTCCATGAGAGGGCGACTCCCTCCGGCAGCCTTGCTCCTTGCTGCCGTGCTACTAGGAGTCACCCTGGTTGTAGCCCGTCTTGTCTGCACTTGGCCACCACCGCCATCTTGGCTCTGTGCTCGTCTCCCTGTTAGGCCCCGCCCCTCTCTGTCCTATCTATCGCTCTTGTCCCTACTCCACTGACCACCCTTCCATCTACCACCCCTCCCTGCTAATCCCCCTTGATCATGCCCATCCCGTCCGAATATCTCCCTCTCCTGCTGCCCACTATCCTCCAGCAGGGAAGCGGCGCCATCACGGCCTGTGGCCCTGCCCCCTGCAGTAGGCCTGCGGCGTGTGGACCACCCTGGCCCTGTAGAAGCATGTAGCAGCGGATGTTTTTCTGGGGGCACCGATCGCTCCTCACGTGGGCTCCTATTCTGCCGCCCAGGCCGCGGAGGTGGCCCAGGCAAAAATTGCGCCGGAGGCCGTGATCTCCGTGTGCAAGGTGTCTCATCCTCAACCCCCGATCCGCCAGCTTCCTGTCCAATGATAGCCCCGACTTGCTTGTTCAACAAGTCCGTGCCCCGTGTCATCGCTGCCGCCGCCTGCAATCTTACTAAGATAGTGTCAATGTCCGCCATCTTGTTAGGAGGAGCAGTGGATCAAAACTGCCTCCTCCTGTAATTCTTTCCTCCAAATGCCCCCTCCTGGCTCCTCCTTCCTTTTATATACTGCCCCTCCCCTTCCTCGCAAAGTTTCCAAATCCCCTCCTACTTGTGACACTCCTAAAATACTTAACCCTTTATGTGTCTCCTTCTCCACACTGTCATGCCCGGCCCTCCTTTATCATTCCCTTCTGTCATTTTCATTCCGGGCCTCACTTGACGGTGTACATATATGTAGAGATTGCAGAAGAGCATGTTGGAGCAGACATGAAGGTGTACATATATGTAGAGATTGCAGTAGAGAACGTGCTGGAGCAGACATGATGGTGTACATATATGTAGAGATTGCAGAAGAGCGCGTTGGAGCAGACATGATGATGTACATATATGTAGAAATTGCAGAAGAACGTGTTGGAGCAGACATGACAGTATACATTCATGTAGAGATTGCAGTAGAGAACGTATTGGAGCAGACATGACGGTGTACATATATGTAGAGATTGCAGTAGAGAATGTGCTGGAGCAGACATAACGTTGTACATATATGTAAAAATTGCAGTAGAGCATGCTGGAGCAGACATGACGGTGTACATATATGTAGAGATTGCAGAAGAGCGTGTTGGAGCAAACATGATGGTGTACATATATGTAGAGATTGCATTAAAGAGCGTGCTGGAGCAGACATTACGGTGTACCTATATGTAGAAACGGCAGTAGAGAACGTACTGCAGTAGACATGATGCTGTTCATATATGTAGAAATTGCAGTAGAGCATGCTGGAGCAGGTATGACGGTGTACATATATGTAGAGATTGCAGAAGCTCGTGCTGGAGCAGATATGAGGTTGTACATATATGTAGAGATTGCCGTAGAGCATGCTGGAGAAGACATGGTGGTGAACATATATGTAGAGATTGCAGTAGAGCGTGTGCTGGAACAGACATGACGGTGTGCATATATGTAGAGATTGTAGTAGAGAAAGTGTTGGAGCAGATATGACGATGTACATATACGTAGAAATTGCAGTATAGAGCGTGCTGGAGCAGACATGACAGTGTACATATATGTTAAGATTGCAGTAAAGAACGTATTGAACCAGGCATGACAGTGTACATATATGTAGAAATTGCAGTAGAGCATGCTGGAGCAGGCATGACAGTGTACATATATGTAGAGAATGCAGAAGAGCTTTTTCTGGAGCAGACATGATGGTGTACATATATGTAAAGATTGCAGTAGAGAACGTATTGGATCAGACATGACAGTGTACATGTAGAAATTGCAGTAGAGCGTGCTTGAGTATACATGACGGTGTACATATATGTAGAGAATGCAATAGAAAGTGTGATGGAGCAGACATGATTGTGTACATATATGTAGAGAGTGCTGTAGAGAGCATACTGGAGCAGACATGATGTTGCACATACATGTAGAGATTGTAGTTGAGAGCGTGCTGGAGCAGACATGACGGTGTACATATATGTAGAGATTGCAGTAGAGAATGTGGTGGAGCAGACATGATGGTGTACATAAATGTAATAATTTCAGTAGAGCAATCTGGAGCAGACATGACGGTGTACATATATGTAGATATTGCAGTAGAGAACGTGCTGAAGCAGACATGTCAATGTACTTATATGTAGAGATTACAGTATAGAACATGCTGGAGCAGACATGATGGTATACATATATGTAGAGATTGCAGTAGAGAACATATTGGATCAAACATAATGGTGTACATATATGTAGAAATTGCAGTAGAGCATACTGGAGCAGACTTGCCGGTGTACATATATGTAGAGATTGCAGCAGAGCGTGCTCGAGCAGGCATGACAGTGTACATATATGTAGAGATTGCTGTAGAGATTTCTCTGGAGCAGACATGATGGTGTACATATATGTAAAGATTGCAGTAGGAGAACGTATTGGAGCAGACATGACAGTGAACATTTAGAAATTGCAGTAGAGCGTGCTGGAGCATACACGATGGTGTACATACATATAGAGAATGCAATAGAAAGTGTGCTGGAGCACACATGATAGTGTACATATATGTAGAGATTGCTGTGGAGAGCATACTGGAGCAGACATGACAGTGTACATATATGTAGAGATAGCATTAGAGAATGTGCTAGAGCAGACATGACGGTGTACAAAAATGTAGAAATTGCAGTAGAGCAATCTGGAGCAGACATGATGGTGTACATATATGTAGAGATTGCAGTAGAGAGCATGCTAGAGCAGACATGACAGTGTATATATATATATATATGTATAAATTGCAATAGAGCATGCTGGTGCAGACATGACGGTGAACATATGTATAGAGATTGCAGTAGAGAGCATGCTAGAGCAGACATGATGGTGTACATATATGTAGAGATTGCAGTAGAGAACATGCTGGAGCAGACATGATGGTGAACATATATGTGGAGATTGCAGTAGAGAGCGTATTGGATCAAACATGATGGTGTGTATATATATATATGTAGAAATTGCAGTAGAGCATGCTGGAGCATACATGACGGTGTACATATATGTAGAGAATGCAATAGAAAGCATGCTGAAGCACACATGATGGTGTACTTATATGTAGAGATTGCAGTAGAGAGCATGCTGGAGCAGACATGACAATGTACATATATGTAGATATTACAGTAGAGAATGTGCTGGAGCAGACATGATGGTGTACATATATGTAAAGATTGCAGTAGAGAACGTGCTGGAGTTGACATGACTGTGTACATATATGTAGAGATTGCGGTAGAGAGCATAGTGGAGCAGACATGATGGTGTACATATATGTAGAGTTTGCAGTAGAGAACATATTGGATCAAACATCATGGTGTACTTATATGTAGAGATTGCAGTAGATAGCATACTGGAGCAGACATGATGTTGCACATACAGTATATGCAGAGATTGCAGTAGAACGTGCTGGAGCAGACATGATGGTGTACATATATGTAGAGATTGTAGTAGAGAAAGTGTTGGAGCAGATATGACGATGTACATATACATAGAAATTGCAGTATAGAGCGTGCTGGAGCAGACATGACAGTGTACATATATGTTAAGATTGCAGTAAAGAACGTATTGAACCAGGCATGACAGTGTACATATATGTAGAAATTGCAGTAGAGCATGCTGGAGCAGGCATGACAGTGTACATATATGTAGAGAATGCAGAAGAGCTTTTTCTGGAGCAGACATGATGGTGTACATATATGTAAAGATTGCAGTAGAGAACGTATTGGATCAGACATGACAGTGTACATGTAGAAATTGCAGTAGAGCGTGCTTGAGTATACATGACGGTGTACATATATGTAGAGATTGCATTTGAGAATGTGCTGGAGCAGACATGACGGTGTACATAAATGTAGAGATTGCAGTAGAACAATCTGGAGTAGACACGATGGTGTATATATATGTAGACATTTCAGTAGAGAGCATGCTATAGCATACATGACGGTGTACATATATGTAGAGTTTGCAGTAGGGAACGTGCTGGAGCAGACATGACATTGTACTTATATGTAGAGATTGCAGTAGAGAACATGCTGGAGCAGACATGATGGTGAACATATATGTGGAGATTGCAGTAGAGAGCGTATTGGAGCAGACGTGACAGTGTACATATATGTAAAGATTGCAGTAGGGAACATGCTGGAGCAGACATGATTGTGTACATACTGTATATGTAGAGATTGCTGTAGAGAGCATACTGGAGCAGACATGATGTTGCACATATATGTAGAGATTGTAGTTGAGAGCGTGCTGGAGCAGACATGACGGTGTACATATATGTAGAGATTGCAGTAGAGAATGTGGTGGAGCAGACATGACGGTGTACATATATGTAGAGATTGCAGTAGAGAACATGCTGAAGCAGACATGACAATGTACTTATATGTAGAGATTACAGTATAGAACATGCTGGAGCAGACATGATGGTGTACATATATGTAGAGATTGTAGTAGAGAACATATTGGATCAAACATGATGGTGTACATATATGTAGAAATTGCAGTAGAGCATACTGGAGCAGACATGCCGGTGTACATATATGTAGAGATTGCAGCAGAGCGTGCTTGAGCAGGCATGACGGTGTACATATATGTAGAGATTGCAGTAGAGATTTTTCTGGAGCAGACATGATGGTGTGCATATATGTAAAGATTGCAGTAGAGAATGTATTGGAGCAGACATGACAGTGTACATGTAGAAATTGCAGTAGAGCGTGCTGAAGCATACACGACGGTATACATATATGTAGAGAATGCAATAGAAAGTGTGCTGGAGCACACATGATAGTGTACATATATGTAGAGATTGCTGTGGAGAGCATACTGGAGCAGACATGACAGTGTACATATATGTAGAGATTGCATTAGAGAATGTGCTGGAGCAGACATGACAGCGTACATATATGTATAAATTGCAATAGAGCATGCTGGTGCAGACATGACAGTGAACATATGTATAGAGATTGCAGTAGAGAGCATGCTGGAGCAGTCATGATGGTGAACATATATGTGGAGATTGCAGTAGAGAGCGTATTGGATCAAACATGATGGTGTACATATATGTAGAAATTGCAGTAGAGCATGCTGGAGCAGACATGCCGGTGTACATATAGGTAGAGATTGCAGAAGAGCTTTTTCTGGAGCAGACATGATGGTGTACATATATGTAAAGATTGCAGTAGAGAATGTATTGAAGCAGACATGACAGTGTACTATATATATATATATAGGTAGAAGTTGCAGTAGAGCGTGCTGGAGCATACATGACAGTGTACATATATATAGAAATTGCAGTAGAGCGTGCTGGAGCATACATGACGATGTACATATATGTAGATATTACAGTAGAGAATGTGCTGGAGCAGACATGATGGTGTACATATATGTAAAGATTGCAGTAGAGAACATGCTGGAGTTGACATGACGGTATACATTTATGTAGAGATTGCAGTAGAGAGCATTGTGGAGCAGACATGACGGTGTACATATATGTAGAGATTGCAGTAGAGCGTGCTGGAGCAGACATGATAGTGTACATATATGTAGAGAGTGTGCTGGAGCAGACATGACAGTTGTCATATATGTGGAGATTGCAGTAGAGAACGTGCTGGAGCAGACATGACGGTGTACTTATATGTAGAGATTGCAATAGAGAACGTATTGGATCAAACATGATGGTGTACTTATATGTAGAGATTGCAGTAGAGAGCGTATTGGAGCAGAGATGACAATGTACATACATGTAGAGATTACAGTAGAGAGCGTGCTTGAGCAGACATGATGGTGTACATATATGTAGAGATTGCAGTAGAGAACGTATTGGAGCAGACATGGCGGTGTACATATATGTAGAGATTGCAGTAGAGAATGTGCTGGAGTTGACATGACGTGTACATATATGTAGAGATTGCAGTAGAGAACGTTCAGGAGCAGAAATGATGGTGTATATATATATATATATATATATATATATATATAAAGAGATAGCAGTAGAAAGCCTACTGGAGCAGACATGACAGTGTAAATATATGTAGAAATTGCAGTAGAGCGTGCTGGAGCAGATATGATGGTGTACATATATGTATAGATTGCAGTAGAGAGCGTGCGGGAGCAAACATGACGGTTTATATATGTAAGGATTGCAGTAGAGAGCATACTGGAGCAGCCATGATGGTGTACATCTATGTAGAGATTGCAGTAGAGCGTGCTGGAGCAGACATGATGGTGTACATATATGTAGAGATTGCAGAAGAGAGCGTTCTGGAGCAGACATGACAGTTGTCATATATGTAGAGACTGCAGTAGAGAATGTGTTGGAGCAGACATGACGGTTTACATATATTGTTGTAGAAATTTTATGAAGATGTATTTAATATGTATTGTCACAGTGTCTCCCAGTGTTAGTTCTCCTGCAGCCTGCTCTAAAGAGCTGACTGGGGCAGATTGACGTTGATTGAGATCCGTTAGGTAGTGGAAAACTTCCTGTTGTTTGGAGAGAGGTGTTTGCAGAGTGGGGATATGTCCACCAGCGAAGGGCCCCTGTGCAATGTACAGAACGATCGTCTGGGGTGATGTGTTCACTCTGTAAACACATTATTGATTTAGCAAATGTGCGCTCATATCAGCCCTGTATGCCTGATCAACATATTTATGGTGGCATGAGCATACACCTGCAGATAAGCTCCCATCAGCAGGAATTGTAGTCACTGTTCATTGGTTGTTGCATAGATTAATTTATCCTGTGTTGACATTTACATCCTGTGTTGTTACATCCTTATGTAGTCATCACATTTTTGATATATAACTTAATGTATGTTATATCTTAGCATCTGGCGCCATCTAGCGGCAAAAATATAAAAGGACTGCATCTTTATTTTTTTTTTTTGTTCAGAAGTTAACATGGAAGTGTTTTGTTTGTTTATCTTGGACATTAACTTCACCTACCCACAATGCCCATTAACTCCCATGAACATCCGGAGAACAGAACTGCATTGTGGGAAGACTATAAAAGGCTTGGCGTGGCCATCTTAGCTCTCTTGGACATGCAAGGCCAGCCTGGGAGGATGGGTGTGAGGTCTCCAGCGCAGTGCGGCCTACCTCCACGGAAGAGCGATCTGAGCAGCAATACTGGGACACACCAGTGAGCTGGGCTGATGACAGAGCAAGACTGGGAAGGAGCCAGAGGAGCCTGTCGGAGTCATCTGAGAGTGTCGGAGCGTCTCGTGTGGAGTGGAGCAGCGCAGTGGTGCCGGCCGGAGACAGAACCCTGTACATCAGAATGGAATCTTCTGACAACACTGACCTGGTTGGGTGAGAGGTAGGGATGAGCTTCGAGTTCGAGTCGAACTCATGTTCGACTCGAACATTGGCTGTTCGCAAGTTCACCGAACAGCGAACAATTTGGGGTGTTCGCGCCAAATTCGAATGCCGCAGAACACCCTTTAAAAGTCTATGGAAGAAATCAAAAGTGCTAATTTTAAAGGCTTATATGCAAGTTATTGTCATAAAAAGTGTTTGGGGACCCGAGTTATGCCTCAGGGGACATGGATCAATGCAAAAAAAGTTTTAAAAATGGCCGTTTTTTCAGGAGCAGTGATTTTAATAATGCTTAAAGTCAAACAATAAAAGTGTAATATCCCTTTAAATTTAGTAGCTGGGGGGTGTCTATAGTATGCCTGTAAAGGGGCGCATGTTTCCCGTGTATAGAACAGGCTGACAGCAAAATGACATTTCGAAGGAAAAAACCCATTTAAAACTACCCGCGGCTATTGCATTGCCGACAATACACATAGAAGTTCATTGATAAAAACGGCATGGGAATTCCCCACAGGGAAACCCTGAACCAAAATTTAAAAAAAAAATGACGTGGGAGTCCCCCTAAATTCCATACCAGGCCCTTCAGGTCTGGTATGGATATTAAGGGGAACCCCGGACAAAATTTAAAAAAAAATGATGTGGGGTTCTCCCTAAATTCCATACCAGACCCTTCAGGTTTAACAAGGGGACCCCCAGATCCCGCCCCCCCCTGTGTGAAATGGTAAGGGGGTACTTACCCCTACCATTTCACTAAAAAACTGTCAAAAATGTTAAAAATGACAAGAGACAGTTTTTGACAATTCCTTTATTTAAATGCTTCTTCTTTCTTCTATCTTCCTTCATCTTCTTCTTCTTCTGGTTCTTCTGGCTCTTCTGGTTCTTCCTCCGGCGTTCTCGTCCAGCATCTCCTCCGCGGCGTCTTCTATCTTCTTCTCCTCGGGCTGCTCCGCAACCATGGCATGGGGGGAGGCTCCCGCTCTTCTCTTCATCTTCTTCTTCATCCTCTTCTCTTCTTCCTTCTTCTCTTCTTCATTTTCTTCTCCGGGCCGCTCCGCATCCATGCTGGCATGGAGGGAGGCTCCCGCTGTGTGACGGCGTCTCCTCGTCTGACAGTTCTTAAATAACGGGGGGCGGGGCCACCCAGTGAACCCGCCCCCTGTGACGCATGGGACATGACGGGACTTCCCTGTGGCATTCCCCGTGACGTCACAGGGAAGTCCCGTCAAGTCACTGTGTGTCAGAGGGGGGCAGGGTCACTGGGTGGCCCTGCCCCCCATTATTTAAGAACCGTCAGACGAGGAGACGCCGTCACACAGCGGGAGCCTCCCTCCATGCCAGCATGGGTGCGGAGCGGCCCGGAGAAGAAAATGAAGAAGAGAAGAAGAGAAGAAGGAAGAAGAGAAGAGGATGAAGAAGAAGATGAAGAGAAGAGCAGGAGCCTCCCCCCATGCCATGGGTGCGGAGCGGCCCGAGGAGAAGAAGATAGAAGACGCCGCGGAGGAGATGCTGGACAAGAACGCCGGAGGAAGAACCAGAAGAGCCAGAAGAACCAGAAGAAGATGAAGGAAGATAGAAGAAAGAAGAAGCATTTAAATAAAGGAATTGTCAAAAACTGTCTCTTGTCATTTTTAACATTTTTGACAGTTTTTTAGTGAAATGGTAGGGGTAAGTACCCCCTTACCATTTCACACAGGGGGGGCGGGATCTGGGGGTCCCCTTGTTAAAGGGGGCTTCCAGATTCCGTTAAGCCCCCGCCCGCAGACCCCCACAACCACCAGCCAGGGTTGTGGGGATGAGGCCCTTGTCCTCATTAACATGGGGACAAGGTGTTTTGGGGGGCTACCCCAAAGCACCCTCCCAATGTTGAGGGCATGTGGCCTGGTACAGTTCAGGAGGGGGGCGCACTCTCGTCCCCCCCTCTTTTCCTGCGGCCTGCCAGGTTGCGTGCTCGGATAAGGGTCTGGTATGGAATTTAGGGGGAACCCCACGTCATTTTTTTTTTTAAATTTTGGCCGGGGTTCCCCTTAATATCCATACCAGACCTGAAGGGCCTGGTATGGAATTTAGGGGGACTCCCACGTCATTTTTTTTTTTTATTTTGGTTCGGGGTTTCCCTTTGGGGAATTCCCATGCCGTTTTTATCAATGAACTTCTATGTGTATTGTCGGCAATGCAATAGCCGCGGGTAGTTTTAAATGGGTTTTTTCCTTCGAAATGTCATTTTGCTGTCAGACTGTTCTAAACACGGGAAACATGCGCCCCTTTACAGGCATACTATAGACACCCCCCAGATATGAAATTTAAAGGGATATTACACTTTTATTGTTTGACTTTAAGCATTATTAAAATCACTGCTCCTGAAAAAACGGCCGTTTTGAAAACTTTTTTTTGCATTGATCCATGTCCCCTGGGGCAGGACCCGGGTCCCCAAACACTTTTTATGACAATAACTTGCATATAAGCCTTTAAAATTAGCACTTTTGATTATTCATGTTCGTGTCCCATAGACTTTAACGGTGTTCGCATGTTCGAGCGAACTTTTTTCCTGTTCGCATGTTCTGGTGCGAAGCGAACAGGGGGGTGTTCGGCTCATCCCTAGTGAGAGGGCTGTTGCCCAAAAGTTTCCTTGATGCACTTTTACACATTCATCTGAACAATACAGAGTTGCTGGGACCCATAATCCTACAAGCAAAGTGAAGAGGATTAGACTGAGCTAAGATTAGGCTTCGGGCCTGTACCTCATTGAGGATTTAGTACTGTGTCATTGGCATCAGAGATAGTTGCATTGCTGCCATACCAGAACTTTGATTCTATATTCAACTTGCTTTGATCAGGAGTCATTAACCTCCCTGGCGGTATGATTATTTCAGATTTTAGGTGCTGAAAGCAGTACCATTATTTTGCACAGAAATTTGGCATTTTATATTGTAGGCCTGTAATTCTTAGGAATAGTTCACTTAAATCTGTCCAAACAAGAGTCTAGTAGACATCCCGGGTATGATAAAGTTTGAAAAACAAAATAAAAAATTATAATATAATAAATAACTATAAATAATTATAACAAATAATAATATAATAATAATAAAAATTATATAATAATGTAATCAAATCAAAAACACTGAAATTTGCTCAGTTGCAGAATTGTAGCTTTTGTTACTTTTAGTGTTTGATGACGGATCTCCTCACAAATCACTATCGCTCAATTCTGCAAGTGATTATAATTTATTATCGCTTTTTTCTAGCTGGTCTAAAACCACTTTTGATGTAAAGAGACAGTTTTGGTTGCTATGGACAATCTCCAGTTTCCTGGCAGAAAGAACAGTTTTTATATATATAAAACTGCATGCAGGACACTGGGCAGACCACTAGGGACAAAGGGGATGTGTCATTATTTGATACAGTACTGTAATCAGTAAGATTACAGTATACTGTATCTATACTGTGTGTTTCACTTTTGAATTTACCGCCGAACTCCGTCCCCGTGCGTCGCAACGCTCGCAGGGAATGGAGCTCGGCACTGTGAATCGAGCGAGACACAGCGGCTCGCCGATCACAGCGGAGAGACATCGCAGGAACCAGGGGACAAGGTAAGTAAACTCTTCCTGGATCCTGCGATGCAAGCCCGAGTCTGGCTCGGGGATACCGCTTTTGGTATGAAAAATCCGACTCGGGAATACCGCCAGGGAGGTTAACCCTTGGATTACAAATTCACTTTATTCTTTGCTAGCAGAAGAAAGAAGAAAAAAAGGACTGTCTAATAAAACACAGGGCTTTGTGTCTCTTTACCATATTGAGGTTACTGTGATACTAAATAATGGGAGATACCTAAATATTGTACTATACTTTATCAAATTAGTCTCTGATTTAGTTATAGCTACAAAGCGCGCATAGGATAGGATAGTGCTCATAGTGAGATCAATTCACTCTGCCATTTATCCTATTTTCTTTAGCACATTAGCACTTTATATCCGTATAATATATTTGTAAGCTGAAGTCAGTTGACCGTCAGACTACGTTGGTCTGACAGTACAACCATTGTAGTGTTTTACTTTAAAGCAATTACAGTAAACAAAGTTCTTATTTAAGTACAATTGTGTGAGTGTTGTTTTCCTTTGCATCATCAAGCAAAGAGGCCAAGGAAAAGACAAACAGGTATATTACATTGTGTACTGTGAACTTACCTTTAAGGTTTTTGACTGCACACTATTACACCACAGCTGTGTCAAGGGGACTGAGAGAATTCAAAGGGGAAATAAAGCAGAGTACAGGCCCAAATAAAATACAGCAGCTCCTTCGAGAGTTAGTGCTACATTTATTTGGTCATATTCTGTGAGGTCACATCCTGTGTAGGAGTCCATTGGCTGTTAGAGGTAAGCCTTCCAGTTTGTGATTTCCTGTTTGTGTGTAAATAAAAGAAGCAGTAAACTGCTCGGCGGCAGTCATGCTGATGGAGCTGAGAACGTAAGCTATGGTGATTCCTGTTTACTTGGGGATATACGGGAAATAGAGCTATAGGTGAGATGCATTATATCATTAGATGAAATGTGTGCTTATTAGCACAGGAGATATGGTGTGCACATAGCGTACAGCCTAATTTCCCTGACAATATGTAGAGATTGCAGTAGAGAATGTGCTGGAGCAGACATGACTGTGTACATATATCTGGAGATTGCAGTAGAGAGCCTACTGGAGCAGACAGGACAGTGTACAGAAATGTAGAAATAGCAATAGAGCATGCTGGAGCAGACATGACGGTGTACATATATCTGGAGATTGCAGTAGAGAGCCTACTGGAGCAGACAGGACGGTGTACAGAAATGTAGAAATAGCAATAGAGCATGCTGGAGCAGACATGACGGTGTACATATATGTAGATATTGCAGTAGAGCGTGCTGGAGCCAACATGACAGTATAAATATATGTAGAGATTACAGTAGAGAATGTATTGGAGCAGATATGACAGTGTACATATATGTAGAGATTGCAGTAGAGAATGTATTGGAGCAGACATGACAGTGTACATATATGTAGAAATTGCAATAGAGCGTGCTGAAGCAGACACAACGGTGTACATATGTAACGAGCCCCTACTCGCATGGTTCTACTCTCCCGACACTCCTCTGTGGCTATTGAATCAGATTGCAGATCGCAACATCTGATGGTTCAGTCATCCGATGCTCCGGGAATCGAACTACAGCTATGTGCCGTTCGAATCCAGTTGTGATAGCTCAGAACAAACACCAGGCAGGCTGTATGTAAATTATGTATGTAAATTAGACTTGAGAAACTTAACATTAATAAATCACCGGGACCAGATGGCTTGCATCCGAGGGTACTTAGGGAACTCAGTCAAGTGATTGCCAGACCATTGTTCCTAATTTTTACAGACAGTCTACTGACTGGAATGGTACCAGCTGATTGGAGAAAAGCCAATGTAGCACCAATATTTAAAAAGGGCCCAAAATACATCTCTGGGTATTACAGACAAGTTAGCCTAACATCAATAGTATGTAAACTCTTGGAGGGGATGATAAGGGACTATATACAAGATTTTAGTAATAAGAACGGTATCATTAGCAGTAATTAGCATGGATTCATGAAGAATCCTTCTTGCCAAACCAATCTATTAACCTTCTATGAGGAGGTGAGTTGTCATCTAGATAAAGGAAGGCCCGTAGATGTGGTGTATCTGGATTTTGCAAAAGCATTTGACACAGTTCCCCATAAACATTTACTGTACAAAATAAGGTCCGTTGGCATGGACCATAGGGTGAGTACATGGATTGAAAACTGGCTACAAGGGCGAGTTCAAAGGGTGGTGATAAATGGGGAGTACTCGGAATGGTCAGGGGTGGGTAGTGGGGTTCCCCAGGGTTCTGCGCTGGGACCAATCCTATTTAATTTGTTCATAAACGATCTGGAGGATGGGATAAACATTTCAATCTCTGTATTTGCAGACAATACTAAGCTAAGTAGGGCAATAACTTCTCCGCAGGATGTGGAAACCTTGCAAAAAGACCTGAACAAATTAATGGGGTGGGCGACTACATGGCAATTGAGATTCAATGTAGAAAAATGTAAAATAATGCATTTGGGTGGCAAAAATATGAATGCAATCTATACACTGGGGGGAGAACCTCTGGGAGAATCTAGGATGGAAAAGGACCTGGGGGTCCTAGTAGATGATAGGCTCAGCAATGGCATGCAATGCCAAGCTGCTGCTAACAAAGCAAACAGAATATTGGCATGCATTAAAAAGGGGATCAACTCCAGAGATAAAACGATAATTCTCCCACTCTACAAGACTCTGGTCCGGCCGCACCTGGAGTATGCTGTCCAGTTCTGGGCACCAGTCCTCAGGAAGGATGTACTGGAAATGGAGCGAGTACAAAGAAGGGCAACAAAGCTAATAAAGGGTCTGGAGGATCTTAGTTATGAGGAAAGGTTGCGAGCACTGAACTTATTCTCTCTGGAGAAGGGGATATGATTTCAATATACAAATACCATACTGGTGACCCTACAATAGAAATAAAATTTTTTCACAGAAGAGAGTTTAACAAGACTTGCGGCCACTCATGAAAATTAGAAGAAAAGAGGTTTAACCTTAAACTACGTAGAGGGTTCTTTACTGTAAGAGCATCAAGGATGTGGAATTCCCTTCCACAGGCGGTGGTCACAGCGGGGAGCATTGATAGCTTCAAGAAACTATTAGATACGCACCTGAATGACCACAACATACAGGGATATATAATGTAATACTGACACATAATCACACACATAGGTTGGACTTGATGGACTTGTGTCTTTTTTCAACCTCACCTACTATGTAACTATGTAACTATGTATGTAAGTTCAAACAGGAATCTCACTTTTATTGATGCACACAACACACTTTTATACACAGCAGTTTGAACACCCCACCCCCACAAACCACTTTCCTATTGGTCAATTGTAAAGTTCACTCTAGTCTTCACTCTTGGTCATGCAAATGAGGACTTGAAACAGGGTCAGCAGAGATCCGATAGCTTGAATAGGAGGACTGATATGTGTAATGACACAGGGAAGCCCCAGGGGGTAATTAAAGTACATAAACAAACAGTCAAACACAGAATAATGCCTTCATTCCAGACCATGGAGCTGTCTGGAGGGGATTAGCCTTAAAACAGGGCAGCAGATCCCCCCCACTGTGTAATAGAATCAAAGGGAAATACTTCAAGCTTCATGACAATACTCCCCCCTGGAAAACAGTCCAACAGCCACAGTGGGACCCTGAACGGGTCAACTCAAGGATGTTGGAAAAGTAGTCTTAAGGTTCCAACAGTATGAAACGGTCACACTGTAATATGGCAAATACAATTTCCCAGAGTCTGTGTCTCTTGGGGGGATATGGACCTGAATCCAAAGTAACACCACCTCAAGGGTCCTCAGGCATTCAGCTCACAAAGAGCACTGTTCCCCCAAATGCCAGGGCCCACGATCGATCAACAAGAGGCTAGCATTTAGTCCCCTCCAAAAGCCTCTGTCCTGGCTAGGTCTGTCACATTTCTCCCTTGTCGGCAGATGACTAACACAGGAGGAGACCCCAGACGGATTTACTCTGAAGTTAGTCCATAGTTCCAGTCCTCTAATGCCTGTACCCACACAGTACTCCAAACAAATAGTTCCAAACAGAGCATTACTTACCCAGCCAACCTCTGCCTCTCTCAGAGAACATGCCCGCCACTGGGGACAGGCCTGGACTGGCCCTTCTCCCTGGAGTCCTTTCAGCCGCTGGAGAGAAGACAGGGTGACTGGGCTCACTCCGTCATGCTGTTGGGGATCTGGGCTGACTGCCCAGAATCCCTGGGGTATACAAGTGGGGACTGAAGTCCCATCCACTTTTAGTAGGTGAAAACCCCACAGTGCATGCAAAGCATGGCTGACATCCTCCTGTCTCAGTGTCGCACCATTTTCTGGGGTTGTGTCAGTGGAGACCAAAGTCGCATCCACTACCACAGGAACTCCCTCTTCTGTTAGTTGATGGCAGAGGCCAGCAGAACTCTGCCCACTTGCCAGCAATTCTGCTGGGGACTCCACATCCTCCACTCTGGCTAACCGTTGGGGCAGGAGGCTGGCTTCCTCCACTCCCAAACTGTGTAACTGCCATTGGGGAGGTGAGCCGGCTGCTTCCTTTTCCATTCCCTCATCTGGATGTTGGGACAATATGTCTGTGGTACTGTCTTCCAGGTGCACGGATCTTTGCTGGGGAGGAAAGACCGTTCCTCCACCCTGGCCAACTGTTGGGGAGGGACGACGAACACCTCCTCTCCCTTCTCCCCCTGTATCCTGATCTGCTGCTGGGAAGTGACCACCTCCTTCTCACCCTGAGCCTCCGGAACTGCCACAGATGTGGGGCAGAGGTCTTGGAACCTCTGTCCAGTGACCAGCGCTTCAGCTGGGAAAGTTCCTTGTGACTTCACAGATACTGCTGTTGGTGCTGTGCAGAGCACAGTGAAGTTTGGCCCTAATTTGTACAAAGTAAGAACATGTGGGTAAGTAGCGCTGTTGCTATTAATGCAATAGTTACAATACAAATGTCCTCTGAAAAAATAAATGGTTGGTAAACAACGACCCAATGGGATAAAAAATGAATGAACAAAAACATTTTGCATGGGCTCGAAAACAGTCTGTATTCCAGGGCAAGCTGTCCAGGGAAGCATGAAGCAGGCTCCAAACATGTAAGAGAAAAAGCAGAAGAGAAGCGCCTTCAGGTCAGAATCAGTTTAAAAGCTTTATTATACAAAACAAATTTGTCCACTTACATGGAAAAAAGGCAAGTTGAGCACAGATCCCTCTGGTAGTGTTGTCACTGCGTGTATGCCTGCAAATTGGCTCAAATCCAGGGGAGAGAGGGGAGACAATCCCGTCCAGCAGGTTGTATGTATTCCGTCCCTAGGATGAGAACAAGGCTTGGCCCGTGTGAGTGATGGAACGCAGGCCTCCGGTGCGGTGATGTCACTAGTGATGCGACAACGTTTCGGCGAATGCGCACTGTATATCACAGGTGCGCGCCTTCCTCTAGCATTGAGGATAAAGGCTCATAAGAGCCTTATATGTGCCCAATGCGGGGAGCCATCTAGTGGAGATTGCGTGTCATTACGCACCCCCAATAGAAAAACTCCACCGACAATGACATGAACTATTAAAAACTGGATGGCAAAGGGAAAAAAAGGGGAATGGGACGGGAGGGAAAAAAATATTATGGAATAAGGAAAAAAGGGGGGGATGGGGGGGCAAGGGAAAAAAATTTTAGGGAGAGGGGGCGGTGGGGGGGAAAGGGAAGGGGAGGCCCTGGGGAAATAAAAATGAGAATTAAAAATTGTTGTGCTTGTTATATATGAAACCGGTAAAAAAATGTATGCAAATATATACACTGACCTCTGCAGAGACATTATATGTAGAGTAGTATATAAATAATTAATAGACATAATGATAAAAACAATGAGGGACATGGCAGAATGGATAAGTAAGAAATATAAACCATTTTTGCAACAAACAATATGAAGCATAATAAGCATGTACCATGACTCTAACTAGGTAAAAATAATAATTATAAAAGGGGAATGGGAAGGGGAAAAGAAAAAGGGGGAAAGGAGTTAATGTGGATCTAAAGTGAATAAAGTTCCATATATATATATATATATATGTATAGGACTTTACCCTGATCTACCTTTTGATGCATCTCACATTTTTATACCTGATACTCATTTTATATCATGTGTCTTGTGCTTCCCAGTATACATGTAATTCTTGTACATTACAATTTGTAACAGCTATTTATTGGTATGACTGTTTGTATATGCATGTAATTATGTAGGTCATGTTCTGTGCACATGCACACGTAACCCTTTACATGTGACATATACCAGGATGTTTTTTACACAATAAATTTGAACATTTTTTTCTCACCCCAATCTGTCTACTGCCTCATTTAAAGTCCCACTCGGCCCCCCCTCTTTCTCATTGATTCCCCCTGGGGACAAAGTTTCGAGGGAATATATCCAGTATGTTTCTCGTTCACACAGCCTAAAAAACCTTTCTGCTTCAGAAAGGTTTTTCGTCATTTTTTCTAAAACCCACACTTTTAGGCCATGAGTGGAACCTTGCTGACATTTTGAAAAATGTCGAGGGACACTATGTTTATCTTTCCCTTCCTCAATCTTCCTACAATGTTCGCCAAACCTTTGTCTTAAAGGGCGAATGGTGCGGCCTACATATAGTAGCTGGCAGGGGCAGTATAGACAGTAGACCACAAAATCAGATGAGCAATTGTAAAACTTATTGATGCTGTACGTCTTGCCTTTGGTGGAAAACTGTTTCTGGCCATGTTCCACAAATTTGTAGGTTTTGCACAGCCCACGCCTATGCCTACTTCCACTACTTGGCCTGTTTCAGTGCAGAAAAGCTCTGTGCAAAACCTGCGAATTTGTGGAACATAGCCAGAAACAGTTTTCCACCAAAGGCAAGACGTACAACATCAATGAGTCCATAGCTGCGGGGGCAGGTTGGCAAAGCACACTGTTACTCTGCCACATTGTCGACTCTTCAGCCAGGATTTCAGAGTTGTCAACTGGTATTTCCTGATAGTCCCAGGCAAAGGGAGCCCCACCCTGCTGCTGAGCAGAGTCTAGCAGCTGTCTGTAGGCGATCTCCAGCTCCCATTCCTGAATGGCCAGAAACACCAAATCTTCCTGTGCCCAGTGCTCTTCCGAGACATTCAGTCTTCGCTCTCTGTGCTCCATTATTTCCTCCAAACACCACTCCCAATCACTCCCAAAGTCAGGGTCCCTGGACAGCCTCCAGTACAACAATCCCAGGCCATCGTAGTCAAAGCCTAACGTGGGGCTATCATCCGCTGTCCACGGGCACACTTGGGGTACATACCACTGGAGGGCTCTGTAGCTCTCGTCCTACCGCATTTCTGCCCGGATCAGCCTGCTTAACTCAGCTGTCCACTCCTGGTTCGGTTGTTCCCCAAATAACAGCATTCGCACTTCATACTGCGACCAGTACCTTACATGGATGGAGGGGAGGATTTTTCCCTCGTTTCACTGCTCACGGGCTAGCGCTTCCTTCCAGAGTTTGCAGCGGATAGAATCAAACCATCCCAGCAGGGCCTTCTCTGACACTGGTCCTCTGTGCTGTATCTGCATCTCTCGCAACCTCCTTCTGAATTCCTCTTCCATGGTGGCTGGTATCTGTAACTCTCCTCTCCTGCTATCTGGACCTTGGATCCAGGTGATGGTTTGTACGTGTTCACGGCAAGGAAGCACGATCCCACCGGTCCCTCCCGGCTCTCAAGTAAGTCTTTCAGTGTGGCTCTCCTGCAGGCTGGTTTGGAGTGTCCCAGTAACTGGAGAGCAAATCCCACCACTGCCAACCAATGTAACGAGCCCCGGCTCGCTCAGTTCTACTCTCCTGACACTCCTCTGTGGCTATTGAATCAGATTGCAGATCGCAACATCTGATGGTTCGGTCATCCGATGCTCCGGGAATCGAACTACAGCTATGTGCCGTTCGAATCCAGTTGTGATAGCTCAGAACAAACACCAGGCAGGCTGTATGTAAGTTCAAACAGGAATCTCACTTTCATTGATGCACACAACACACTTTTATACACAGCAGTTTGAACATCCCGCCCCCAACAACCACTTTCCTATTGGTCAATTGTAAAGTACACTCTAGTCTTCACTCGGGTCCTCTTGGCCATGCAAATGAGGACTTGAAACAGGGTCAGCAGGGATTGGTCCGATAGCTTGAATAGGAGGACTGATATGTGTAATGACACAGAGAAGCCCCAGGGGGTAATTAACCACCTCAATACAGGGCACTTAAACCCCCTTCCTGCCCAGATTTTCAGCTTTCGGTGCTCTCACACTTTGAATGACAATTACTCAGTCATGCAACACTGTACCCAAATGAAATTCTAATTTGTAGCTTTAGCTGAACACTGTGAGGAGGACGCACTACACTAACTTGTAGCTTTAGCTGAACACTGTGAGGAGGATGCACTACACTAACTTGTAGCTTTAGCTGAACACTGTGCAGAGGTCGCACTACACTAACTTGTAGCTTTAGCTGAACACTGTGCACTACACTAACTTGTATCTTTAGCTGAACACTGTTCAGAGGATGCACTACACTAACTTGTAGCTTTAGCTGAACACCGTGAGGAGGACGCACTACAATAACTTGTAGCTTTAGCTGAACACTGTGCACTACACTAACTTGTAGCTTTAGCTAAACACTGTGAGGAGGACGCACTACACTAGCTTGTAGCTTTATCTGAACACTGTGAGGCAGACGCACTACACTAACTTGTAGCTTTAGCTGAACACCGTGTGGAGGACGCACTACACTAACTTGTAGCTTTAGCTGAACACTGTGCACTACACTAACTTGTAGCTTTAGCTGAACACTGTGAGGAGGATGCACTACACTAGCTTGTAGCTTTATCTGAACACTGTGAGGTGGACGCACTACACTAACATGTAGATTTAGCTTAACATTGTGCACTACACTAACTTGTAGCTTTAGCTGAACACTGTGCAGAGGTCGCACTACACTAACTTGTAGCTTTAGCTGAACACTGAAGAAGACGCGCTACACTAACTTGTAGCTTTAGCTGAACACTGTGCAGAGGTCGCACTACACTAACTTGTAGCTTTAGCTGAACACTGTGTACTACAATAACTTGTAGCTTTAGCTGAACACTGTTCAGAGGATGCACTACACTAACTTGTAGCTTTAGCTGAAAACCGTGAGGAGGATGCACTGCACTAACTTGTAGCTTTAGCTGAACACTGTGCACTACACTAACTTGTAGCTTTAGCTGAACACTGTGAGGAGGACGCACTACACTAAATTGTAGCTTTAGCTGAACACTGTGCAGAGGTCGCACTACACTAACTTGTAGCTTTAGCTGAACACTGTTCAGAGGATGCACTACACTAACTTGTATCTTTAGCTGAACACTGTTCAGAGGACGCACTACACTAACTTGTAGCTTAAGCTGAACACTGTTAGGAGGACGCACTACTCTAACTTGTAGCTTTAGCTGAACACTGTGCAGAGGTTGCACTACATTAGCTTGTACCTTTAGCTGAACACTGAGGAGGACGCACTACACTAACTTGTAGCTTTAGCTGAACACTGTGAGGAGGATGCACTCCACTAACTTGTAGCTTTAGCTGAACACTGTGCAGAGGTCACACTACACTAACTTGTAGCTTTAGCTGAACACTGTGCACTACACTAGCTTGTATCTTTAGCTGAACACTGTTCAGAGGACGCACTACACTAGCTTGTATCTTTAGCTGAACACTGTGAGGAGGACGCACTACACTAACTTGTAGCTTTAGCTGAACACTGTGCACTACACTAACTTGTAGCTTTAGCTGAACACTGTGAGGAGGACGCACTACACTAACTTGTAGCTTTATCTGAACACTGTGAGGCAGACGCACTACACTAACTTGTAGCTTTAGCTGAACATTGTGCACTACACTAACTTGTAGCTTTAGCTGAACACTGTGCAGAGGTCGCACTACACTAACTTGTAGCTTTAGCTGAACACTGTGCACTACAATAACTTGTAGCTTTAGCTGAACACTGTTCAGAGGATGCACTACACTAACTTGTAGCTTTAGCTGAGCACCGTGAGGAGGACGCACTACACTAACTTGTAGCTTTAGCTGAACACTGTGCACTACACTAACTTGTAGCTTTAGCTGAACACTGTGAGGTGGACGCACTACACTAACTTTTAGCTTTAGCTGAACACTGTGCAGAGGTCGCACTACACTAACTTGTAGCTTTAGCTGAACACTGAGGAGGACGCACTACACTAACTTGTAGCTTTAGCTAAACACTGTGAGGAGGACGCACTACACTAACTTGTAGCTTTAGCTGAACAGTGTGCAGAGGTCGCACTACACTAACTTGTAGCTTTAGCTGAACACTGTGCACTACACTAACTTGTAGCTTTAGCTGAACACTGTGAGGAGGATGCACTACACTAGCTTGTAGCTTTATCTGAACACTGTGAGGTGGACGCACTACACTAACATGTAGATTTAGCTTAACACTGTGCACTACACTAACTTGTAGCTTTAGCTGAACACTGTGCAGAGGTCACACTAAACTAACTTTTAGCTTTAGCTGAACACTATGAGGAGGACGCACTACACTAACGTTAAATAGTCTAGCTGCCTGACTGTGGTACTAATAGGATCAGAAGAACACCAGCAATTTTCTTCAGGTAGCTGTAAATACTGTAACAACACAAGCCTGCCTTTCAGTAGGAAGATAGTAACAGGAACGGATCTAGCTAAACTGAATACAGTGTATATTATATATATACACACACACAACACCCGGGATGCATATATATATAGACAATAAAATGTAAGTACAGCTAACTGACTGACTGTCCTGCCTAATCTATCTAACTTAAATCAAATGACACTGTCTCTCTGTCTCTCAACGCCGGAACACACTACACAGGGTGTACATATAGTGTGGGGCGTGTACTGAACCCCCTGAGCCATAATTGGCCAAAGCCACCCTGGCTTTGGCCAATTACAGCTCTCTCGACAGTCGGCGTTTTGATTGGCCAAGCATGCGGGTCATAGTGCATGCTTGGCCAATCATCAGCCAGCAATGCACTGTGATGCCGCAGTGAATTATGGGCCGTGACGTGCCACACAAATTTGTCGCGAACAGCCCATATCGTTCCCAATTCAGGGAACGGGTGAACAGACGATGTTCGAGTCGAACATGGGTTCGACTCGAACACGAAGCTCATCCCTAACGGTGTACATATATGTAGAGATTGCATTAAAGAGCGTGTTGGAGCAGACATGACGGTGTACATATATGTAGAGATTGCAGTAGAAAATGTGGTGGAGCAGACATAACGGTGTACATATATGTAGAGATTGCAGTAGAGGACTTATTAGAGTAGACATGACATTATACATATTTGTAGAAATTGCAGTATAGCATGCTGGAGCAGACATGCCAGTGTACATATATGTAGAGATTGCAGTAGAGTGTGCTGGAGCTAACATGATGGTGTACATATATGTGGAAATTGCAGTAAAGCGTGCTGGAGCAGACATGACAATGTACATATATGTAGAGATTGCAGTAGAGATCGTTATGGAGCAGACATGACAGTTTACATATATGTAGAAATTACAGTAGAGCATGCTGGAGCAGACATGATGGTCTACATATATGTGGAGATTACAGCAGAGAATGTGCTGGGGCAGACATGACGGTGTACATATATGTAGAGATTGCAGTAAAGAGCGCGTTGGAGCAGACATGACAGTGTACATATATGTAGAAATTGCAGTATAGCATGCTGGAGCAGACATGGTGGTGTACATATATGTAGAGATTGCAGTAGAGAGCACATTGGAGCAGACATGACGGCGTACATATATGTAGAGATTGCAGAAGAGAACGTGCTGGAGCCAATATGACAGTGTACATATATGTAGAGATTGTAATAGAGAGCATGCTGGAGCAGACATGATATTGTACACATAAAGATTGCAGTAGAGAATGTGCTGAAGCAGACATGACAGTGTACATATATGTAGAGATTGCAGTAAAGAGCGTGCTGGAGCAGACATGACGGTGTACATATATGTAGAGCTTGCAGTAGAGTACTGCTGGAGTAGACATGACGGTGTACATATATATAGAGATTGCAGTAGAGAACGTGCAGGAGCAGACATGACAGTGTACATATATGTAAAGATTGCATTAAAGAGCGTACTGAAGCAGACATTACGGTGTACATATATGTAGAGATTGCAGTAGAGAATGTTTTGGAGCAGACATAATGGTGTTCATATATGTAGAAATTGCAGTAGAGCATGCTGGAGCAGACATGGCGATGTACATATATGTAGAGATTGCAGAAGTGCGTGTTGGAGCAGACATGACAGTGTACATATATGTCGAGATTACAGTAGAGAATGTGCTGGAGCAGACATAACGGTATACATATATGAAGAAATTGCAGAAGAGAACGTGCTGGAGCAGACATGACGGTTTACATATATGTAGAGATTGCAGTAGAAAATGTGCTGGAGCAGACATAACGGTGTACATATATGAAGAAATTGCTGTAGAGAGCATGCTGGAGCAGACATGACAGTTTACATATATGAAGAGATGGCAGTAGAGAGCATGCTAGAGCAGACATGACGGTGTACATATATGTAGAGATTGCAGTAGAGAATTGCTGGAGTAGAAATGACGGTGTACATATAGAGATTGCAGTAGAGAATGTGCTGAAGCAGACATGAGAGTGTACATATATGTAGAGATTGCAGTAGAGAACGTGCAGGAGCAGACATAATTGTGTACATATATGTAGAGATTGCAGAAGAGCGTGTTGGAGCAGACATGACGGTGTACATATATGTAGAGATTGCATTAAAGAGCGTACTGGAGCAGACATTACGGTGTACATATATGTAGAGATTGCAGTAGAGAATGTTCTGGAGCAGACATAACGGTGTACATATATGTAGGAATTGCAGTAGCCCATGCTGGAGCAGACATGATGGTGTACATATATGTAGAGATTGCAGAAGAGCATGCTTAAGCAGACATGACGGTGTACATATATGTAGAGATTGCAGAAGAGCGTGTTGGAGCAGACATGATGGTGTACATATATGTAGAGATTGCAGAAGAGCGTTTTGGAATAGACATGATGGTGTACATATATGTCGAGATTACAGTAGAGAACTTGCTGGAACAGACATGACGGTTTACATATATGTAGAGATTGCAGTAGAGAATGTGCTGGAGCAGACAATACGGTGTACATATATGAAGAAATTGCAGTAGAGAACGTGCTGGAGCAGACATGACGGTGAACATATATGTAGAGATTGCAGTATAGAACTTGCTGGAGCAGACATGACGGTGTACATATATGTGGAGATTGCAGTAGAGAATGTGCTGTAGCAGACATAAAGGTGTACATATATGTAGAAATTGCTGTAGAGCATTGCGGAGCAGACATTACCAGTGTAGTCCAAATGACCCCATCTACTAGACTGTTATGCACCTGTACTCCCATCCACTTCATTACCCACCTAAAGTAACTGAGACCACACCTTGTTTTGGAGTATAACTGACCATAACAACCTTTATTAAAACAATTGAACCATATAACTCCACTAAATATAAACATCAACAGCATAAACCACACACATCATAAACATTTTTTATTATTCAATGACCATGTGCAGCCTGACATAGGTACAAAATCTCCTAGATTCCCACCTCCCAATCCTTCGCACCGCCGCTTCATCCAACCCACATCTGGTAGCCTCTGTAGCCGCCCCTATGCGGAAGGAGTGTGAAGCGTATTGTGCCCCTTCAAAACCCGCCATTGCAAGACATTTTCTGAACACCGCGACAAACTGGAACTTTGACAAATATGACCCATCCTCATGCCGCAAGAATGGCCCTCCCCCAGTTGTTCTGACCTTCAAAAATTCCCTCACCGCTATTACTGGGCATACCTCAGAACCCGGCAACGCGAACAGTCAAACATCCACCCCTTTTCCTTGTTGGTCCGTTTTCGATCTATGCAGCCTGCAACACACCCTATCCTCTTCTAACCGTATTTCCCGCTCCATCATGCCTCCTGCCCCTCACTGTGATGGGCTCACCAACTCCCCTATACGGAATGCCCTGTAAAATGCCAATGAAAATGCTCCCTTAAACAGAAGTACCTCATAGCTAGAGGTACACACCGCCCATAGCCACCCACAGATGGTCCTCAAATTTGCAAACGTGACAGGATGCTCAAATCCAATTTTTTGTGACCTTTCCTAAAAAACTTTATTGCCTGCCTTACCCAAAAACCTTTTGTTGCATCCTCTCCCCCCATCAGTTTGAACAGGAATGACAGGCCCGCCATCTTTTGCTCGATGGCAGAGACCGATCCCCCACTTTCTATGTTTCGGGACACGAAGTACAACACCAATAACCATACCTCTGCCCTGTCATTCCCAATCCCGGCCTCCTGTACCAGCAACGACAACTCTTTCCAAACTTTATTGTAATACGCCCACATAGCTTAGCTTACTGACTGCGACTCCAATGCCAGCTCCCAAATCCAAACAGGACAAGGAAGTCCTTCCTTCTTTGAGCCCGAGGCAAGCTCTCTGAACTTGTCCCACTGAAAACGAGACAGTGCGTCAGCCAGGATATTGTCCACCCCCGGTATGTGAACAGCATAGATGAAAATGTTCAAACGCAAGCACCGCAACACCAACCTATGCAATAGTCGTATTACCGGTGGTGATGAAACTGACATGCGGTTAATCACTTGGACCACTCCCATGTTGTCGCAAATCAGTCTCAATTTCAAGTTTCAACAGGCATCCTACCACAGTTCCATGGCCAACACTACTGGAAAAAGTTCCAGTAGGACCAGGTTACGTGAAAACCCTGCTTCCACCCAGGACAGAGGCCAAGGCCCTGCTCTCCACTGCCCCTGGAAAAAGGCCCCGTAACCCGTGGATCCTGCAGCATCTGTAGCTAACTCCATGTCAAAGTTACTTACCGGACCCAACATCCACACCGATCTGCCATTGTATGACTCCAAAACTCATGCCACACCTGCAGATCCTCCCGGAGGTCCTTGGTAAGCCTAACAAAATGAGTAGGTGCCTTGATCCCTGCCGTAGCCGCCGACAGCTGTTGGCAGAACACTCTCCCCATTGGAATTATCCTACAAGCGAAATTCAACTTACCCAGAAGTGACTGCAGCACCCTCAACTGAACTTTCTGCAGTCCTTGGATCCCCCGAATTTGTGTTTGCAAATCCTCCAACTTCCCCCTAGGCAGTCGACACTCCATCGCTTCCGCATCTATAGCTATACCCAAAAAACTGAGTTCCGTCGTCGGACCTTCAGTTTTTTCAGCCGCCAAAGGCACTCCAAACCTACCTGCGATGTGCTGCAACGTAGAAAGTAAGATTGCACACACAGCGGAGGCAGGGGGGACAATGCACAGAAAGTCATCCAAATAATGTATGACCGAATCCAGGCCCAACACGTCGACGAGCCTTCAATAAACTGCCAGCACACCCCCCACTTTTTTCGGCCTAAAGTCCTGAGGCATGTGTACTCCCAGGCCCCCTGAAGAAACTGTGATGGGGCCCTCGTCGATGACATAAGTCTCATCCAGAGGCTGATGTCCTTATGGTCCCAGCCCAGGGATGGACGTACCGCCCTGCGCTGGCGAAACTGCTCGTCGTACCGTAACCAAGCAGAACCACCGTATACCCTGTGAGCCTCCCCTATTGTGTCCATATAGCAAAATAATGCCGAGCAATGGTTGGGTTCTTTTTCCCCGATTACGCTTGCCATAATGGCAAATGCCTGAAGCCAGTTCACGAAAGTCCACGGAATCAGTCTATACCTCCTTTTTTTCTCCGTCCTCTTTCTTGGAATCATCCAGTTTTACCCTGTCCAAATTAAATTTCTCCAAAGGCAATAGTGAAAAAATCTCCACATACTCACCCTTGTGAATCTTGTCATGGATATCCTGCTTCAAATGTGCTCCCAGCGGACCATCAAAGCTGGCGCTTGTTGTTCCTCAGCATCTGACACCTCCCCTTCCGACCGGTCACTGTGCTCCATGACAGGTGGCGTCGTCAGCCCCCCGGGTGAAGTGGCCCCGGAGGCCATGGCATTCTGTCCATGAGAGGGCGACTCCCTCCGGCAGCCTTGCTCCTTGCTGCCGTGCTACTAGGAGTCGCCCTGGTTGTAGCCCGTCTTGTCTGCACTTGGCCACCACCGCCATCTTGGCTCTGTGCTCGTCTCCCTGTTAGGCCCCGCCCCTCTCTGTCCTATCTATCGCTCTTGTCCCTACTCCACTGACCACCCTTCCATCTACCACCCCTCCCTGCTAATCCCCCTTGATCATGCCCATCCCGTCCGAATATCTCCCTCTCCTGCTGCCCACTATCCTCCAGCAGGGAAGCGGCGCCATCACGGCCTGTGGCCCTGCCCCCTGCAGTAGGCCTGCGGCGTGTGGACCACCCTGGCCCTGTAGAAGCATGTAGCAGCGGATGTTTTTCTGGGGGCACCGATCGCTCCTCACGTGGGCTCCTATTCTGCCGCCCAGGCCGCGGAGGTGGCCCAGGCAAAAATTGCGCCGGAGGCCGTGATCTCCGTGTGCAAGGTGTCTCATCCTCAACCCCCGATCCGCCAGCTTCCTGTCCAATGATAGCCCCGACTTGCTTGTTCAACAAGTCCGTGCCCCGTGTCATCACTGCCGCCGCCTGCAATCTTACTAAGACAGTGTCAATGTCCGCCATCTTGTTAGGAGGAGCAGTGGATCAAAACTGCCTCCTCCTGTAATTCTTTCCTCCAAATGCCCCCTCCTGGCTCCTCCTTCCTTTTATATACTGCCCCTCCCCTTCCTCGCAAAGTTTCCAAATCCCCTCCTACTTGTGACACTCCTAAAATACTTAACCCTTTATGTGTCTCCTTCTCCACACTGTCATGCCCGGCCCTCCTTTATCATTCCCTTCTGTCATTTTCATTCCGGGCCTCACTTGACGGTGTACATATATGTAGAGATTGCAGAAGAGCATGTTGGAGCAGACATGAAGGTGTACATATATGTAGAGATTGCAGTAGAGAACGTGCTGGAGCAGACATGATGGTGTACATATATGTAGAGATTGCAGAAGAGCGCGTTGGAGCAGACATGATAATGTACATATATGTAGAAATTGCAGAAGAACGTGTTGGAGCAGACATGACAGTGTACATTCATGTAGAGATTGCAGTAGAGAACGTATTGGAGCAGACATGACGGTGTACATATATGTAGAGATTGCAGTAGAGAATGTGCTGGAGCAGACATAACGTTGTACATATATGTAAAAATTGCAGTAGAGCATGCTGGAGCAGACATGACGGTGTACATATATGTAGAGATTGCAGAAGAGCGTGTTGGAGCAAACATGATGGTGTACATATATGTAGAGATTGCATTAAAGAGCATGCTGGAGCAGACATTACGGTGTACCTATATGTAGAAACGGCAGTAGAGAACGTACTGCAGTAGACATGATGCTGTTCATATATGTAGAAATTGCAGTAGAGCATGCTGAAGCAGGTATGACGGTGTACATATATGTAGAGATTGCAGAAGCTCGTGCTGGAGCAGATATGAGGTTGTACATATATGTAGAGATTGCCGTAGAGCATGCTGGAGAAGACATGGTGGTGAACATATATGTAGAGATTGCAGTAGAGCGTGTGCTGGAACAGACATGACGGTGTGCATATATGTAGAGATTGTAGTAGAGAAAGTGTTGGAGCAGATATGACGATGTACATATACGTAGAAATTGCAGTATAGAGCGTGCTGGAGCAGACATGACAGTGTACATATATGTTAAGATTGCAGTAAAGAACGTATTGAACCAGGCATGACAGTGTACATATATGTAGAAATTGCAGTAGAGCATGCTAGAGCAGGCATGACAGTGTACATATATGTAGAGAATGCAGAAGAGCTTTTTCTGGAGCAGACATGATGGTGTACATATATGTAAAGATTGCAGTAGAGAACGTATTGGATCAGACATGACAGTGTACATGTAGAAATTGCAGTAGAGCGTGCTTGAGTATACATGACGGTGTACATATATGTAGAGAATGCAATAGAAAGTGTGATGGAGCAGACATGATTGTGTACATATATGTAGAGAGTGCTGTAGAGAGCATACTGGAGCAGACATGATGTTGCACATACATGTAGAGATTGTAGTTGAGAGCGTGCTGGAGCAGACATGACGGTGTACATATATGTAGAGATTGCAGTAGAGAATGTGGTGGAGCAGACATGACGGTGTACATAAATGTAATAATTTCAGTAGAGCAATCTGGAGCAGACATGACGGTGTACATATATGTAGATATTGCAGTAGAGAACGTGCTGAAGCAGACATGTCAATGTACTTATATGTAGAGATTACAGTATAGAACATGCTGGAGCAGACATGATGGTATACATATATGTAGAGATTGCAGTAGAGAACATATTGGATCAAACATAATGGTGTACATATATGTAGAAATTGCAGTAGAGCATACTGGAGCAGACATGCCGGTGTACATATATGTAGAGATTGCAGCAGAGCATGCTCGAGCAGGCATGACAGTGTACATATATGTAGAGATTGCTGTAGAGATTTCTCTGGAGCAGACATGATGGTGTACATATATGTAAAGATTGCAGTAGGAGAACGTATTGGAGCAGACATGACAGTGAACATTTAGAAATTGCAGTAGAGCGTGCTGGAGCATACACGATGGTGTACATACATGTAGAGAATGCAATAGAAAGTGTGCTGGAGCACACATGATAGTGTACATATATGTAGAGATTGCTGTGGAGAGCATACTGGAGCAGACATGACAGTGTACATATATGTAGAAATTGCAGTAGAGCAATCTGGAGCAGACATGATGGTGTACATATATGTAGAGATTGCAGTAGAGAGCATGCTAGAGCAGACATGACAGTGTATATATATATGTATAAATTGCAATAGAGCATGCTGGTGCAGACATGACGGTGAACATATGTATAGAGATTGCAGTAGAGAGCATGCTAGAGCAGACATGATGGTGTACATATATGAAGAGATTGCAGTAGAGAACATGCTGGAGCAGACATGATGGTGAACATATATGTGGAGATTGCAGTAGAGAGCGTATTGGATCAAACATGATGGTGTGTATATATATATATGTAGAAATTGCAGTAGAGCATGCTGGAGCATACATGACGGTGTACATATATGTAGAGAATGCAATAGAAAGCATGCTGAAGCACACATGATGGTGTACTTATATGTAGAGATTGCAGTAGAGAGCATGCTGGAGCAGACATGACAATGTACATATATGTAGATATTACAGTAGAGAATGTGCTGGAGCAGACATGATGGTGTATATATATGTAAAGATTGCAGTAGAGAACGTGCTGGAGTTGACATGACTGTGTACATATATGTAGAGATTGCGGTAGAGAGCATAGTGGAGCAGACATGATGGTGTACATATATGTAGAGATTGCAGTAGAGAACATATTGGATCAAACATGATGGTGTACTTATATGTAGAGATTGCAGTAGATAGCATACTGGAGCAGACATGATGTTGCACATACAGTATATGCAGAGATTGCAGTAGAACGTGCTGGAGCAGACATGATGGTGTACATATATGTAGAGATTGCATTTGAGAATGTGCTGGAGCAGACATGACGGTGTACATAAATGTAGAGATTGCAGTAGAACAATCTGGAGTAGACACGATGGTGTATATATATGTAGACATTTCAGTAGAGAGCATGCTATAGCATACATGACGGTGTATATATATGTAGAGTTTGCAGTAGGGAACGTGCTGGAGCAGACATGACATTGTACTTATATGTAGAGATTGCAGTAGAGAACATGCTGGAGCAGACATGATGGTGAACATATATGTGGAGATTGCAGTAGAGAGCGTATTGGAGCAGACGTGACAGTGTACATATATGTAAAGATTGCAGTAGGGAACATGCTGGAGCAGACATGATTGTGTACATACTGTATATGTAGAGATTGCTGTAGAGAGCATACTGGAGCAGACATGATGTTGCACATATATGTAGAGATTGTAGTTGAGAGCGTGCTGGAGCAGACATGACGGTGTACATATATGCAGAGTTTGCAGTAGAGAACATGCTGAAGCAGACATGACAATGTACTTATATGTAGAGATTACAGTATAGAACATGCTGGAGCAGACATGATGGTGTACATATATGTAGAGATTGTAGTAGAGAACATATTGGATCAAACATGATGGTGTACATATATGTAGAAATTGCAGTAGAGCATACTGGAGCAGACATGCCGGTGTACATATATGTAGAGATTGCAGCAGAGCATGCTTGAGCAGGCATGACGGTGTACATATATGTAGAGATTGCAGTAGAGATTTTTCTGGAGCAGACATGATGGTGTGCATATATGTAAAGATTGCAGTAGAGAATGTATTGGAGCAGACATGACAGTGTACATGTAGAAATTGCAGTAGAGCGTGCTGAAGCATACACGACGGTATACATATATGTAGAGAATGCAATAGAAAGTGTGCTGGAGCACACATGATAGTGTACATATATGTAGAGATTGCTGTGGAGAGCATACTGGAGCAGACATGACAGTGTACATATATGTAGAGATTGCATTAGAGAATGTGCTGGAGCAGACATGACAGTGTACATAAATGTAGAAATTGCAGTAGAGCAATCTTGAGCAGACATGATGGTGTACATATATGTAGAGATTGCAGTAGAGAGCATGCTAGAGCAGACATGACAGCGTACATATATGTATAAATTGCAATAGAGCATGCTGGTGCAGACATGACAGTGAACATATGTATAGAGATTGCAGTAGAGAGCATGCTGGAGCAGTCATGATGGTGGACATATATGTGGAGATTGCAGTAGAGAGCGTATTGGATCAAACATGATGGTGTACATATATGTAGAAATTGCAGTAGAGCATGCTGGAGCAGACATGCCGGTGTACATATAGGTAGAGATTGCAGAAGAGCTTTTTCTGGAGCAGACATGACGGTGTACATATATGTAAAGATTGCAGTAGAGAATGTATTGAAGCAGACATGACAGTGTACTATATATATATAGGTAGAAGTTGCAGTAGAGCGTGCTGGAGCATACATGACGGTGTACATATATATAGAAATTGCAGTAGAGCGTGCTGGAGCATACATGACGATGTACATATATGTAGATATTACAGTAGAGAATGTGCTGGAGCAGACATGATGGTGTACATATATGTAAAGATCGCAGTAGAGAACATGCTGGAGTTGACATGACGGTATACATTTATGTAGAGATTGCAGTAGAGAGCATTGTGGAGCAGACATGACGGTGTACATATATGTAGAGATTGCAGTAGAGCGTGCTGGAGCAGACATGATAGTGTACATATATGTAGAGAGTGTGCTGGAGCAGACATGACAGTTGTCATATATGTGGAGATTGCAGTAGAGAACGTGCTGGAGCAGACATGACGGTGTACTTATATGTAGAGATTGCAATAGAGAACGTATTGGATCAAACATGATGGTGTACTTATATGTAGAGATTGCAGTAGAGAGCGTATTGGAGCAGATGTGACAGTGTACATATATGTAGAAATTGCAGTAGAGCTTACTAGAGCAGACATGAGAGTGTACATATATGTCGTGATTACAGTAGAGAACGCGCTGGAGCAGACATGATAGTGTACATATATGTAGAGATTGCAGTAGAGCATGCTGGAGCCGACATGACAGTGTACATATATGTAGAGATTGCGGTAGAGAATGTATTGGAGCAGACATGATGGTGTACATATATGCAGAAATTGCAGTGGAGCATGCTGGAGCAGACATGACAGTTACATATATGTAGAAAATGCAGTAGAGAGCGTGCTGGAGCAGACATGACGGTGTACATATATGTAGAGATTGCTGTAGAGAGCATACTGGAGCAGAGATGACAATGTACATACATGTAGAGATTACAGTAGAGAGCGTGCTTGAGCAGACATGACGGTGTACCTATATGTAGAAATTGCAGTAGAACATTCTGGAGCAGACATGGCGGTGTACATATATGTAGAGATTGCAGTAGAGAATGTGCTGGAGTTGACATGACGTGTACATATATGTAGAGATTGCAGTAGAGAACGTTCTGGAGCAGAAATGATGGTGTGTATATATATATATATATATATATATATATAAAGAGATAGCAGTAGAAAGCCTACTGGAGCAGACATGACAGTGTAAATATATGTAGAAATTGCAGTAGAGCGTGCTGGAGCAGATATGATGGTGTAAATATATGTATAGATTGCAGTAGAGAGCGTGCGGGAGCAAACATGACGGTTTATATATGTAAAGATTGCAGTAGAGAGCATACTGGAGCAGCCATGATGGTGTACATCTATGTAGAGATTGCAGTAGAGCGTGCTGGAGCAGACATGATGGTGTACATATATGTAGAGATTGCAGAAGAGAGCGTTCTGGAGCAGACATGACAGTTGTCATATATGTAGAGACTGCAGTAGAGAATGTGTTGGAGCAGACATGACGGTTTACATATATTGTTGTAGAAATTTTATGAAGATGTATTTAATATGTATTGTCACAGTGTCTCCCAGTGTTAGTTCTCCTGCAGCCTGCTCTAAAGAGCTGACTGGGGCAGATTGACGTTGATTGAGATCCGTTAGGTAGTGGAAAACTTCCTGTTGTTTGGAGAGAGGTGTTTGCAGAGTGGGGATATGTCCACCAGCGAAGGGCCCCTGTGCAATGTACAGAACGATCGTCTGGGGTGATGTGTTCACTCTGTAAACACATTATTGATTTAGCAAATGTGCGCTCATATCAGCCCTGTATGCCTGATCAACATATTTATGGTGGCATGAGCATACACCTGCAGATAAGCTCCCATCAGCAGGAATTGTAGTCACTGTTCATTGGTTGTTGCATAGATTAATTTATCCTGTGTTGACATTTACATCCTGTGTTGTTACATCCTTATGTAGTCATCACATTTTTGATATATAACTTAATGTATGTTATATCTTAGCATCTGGCGCCATCTAGCGGCAAAAATATAAAAGGACTGCATCTTTATTTTTTTTTTTGTTCAGAAGTTAACATGGAAGTGTTTTGTTTGTTTATCTTGGACATTAACTTCACCTACCCACAATGCCCATTAACTCCCATGAACATCCGGAGAACAGAACTGCATTGTGGGAAGACTATAAAAGGCTCGGCGTGGCCATCTTAGCTCTCTTGGACATGCAAGGCCAGCCTGGGAGGATGGGTGTGAGGTCTCCAGCGCAGTGCGGCCTACCTCCACGGAAGAGCGATCTGAGCAGCAATACTGGGACACACCAGTGAGCTGGGCTGATGACAGAGCAAGACTGGGAAGGAGCCAGAGGAGCCTGTCGGAGTCATCTGAGAGTGTCGGAGCGTCTCGTGTGGAGTGGAGCAGCGCAGTGGTGCCGGCCGGAGACAGAACCCTGTACATCAGAATGGAATCTTCTGACAACACTGACCTGGTTGGGTGAGAGGTAGGGATGAGCTTCGAGTTCGAGTCGAACTCATGTTCGACTCGAACATTGGCTGTTCGCAAGTTCACCGAACAGCGAACAATTTGGGGTGTTCGCGCCAAATTCGAATGCCGCAGAACACCCTTTAAAAGTCTATGGAAGAAATCAAAAGTGCTAATTTTAAAGGCTTATATGCAAGTTATTGTCATAAAAAGTGTTTGGGGACCCGAGTTATGCCTCAGGGGACATGGATCAATGCAAAAAAAGTTTTAAAAATGGCCGTTTTTTCAGGAGCAGTGATTTTAATAATGCTTAAAGTCAAACAATAAAAGTGTAATATCCCTTTAAATTTAGTAGCTGGGGGGTGTCTATAGTATGCCTGTAAAGGGGCGCATGTTTCCCGTGTATAGAACAGGCTGACAGCAAAATGACATTTCGAAGGAAAAAACCCATTTAAAACTACCCGCGGCTATTGCATTGCCGACAATACACATAGAAGTTCATTGATAAAAACGGCATGGGAATTCCCCACAGGGAAACCCTGAACCAAAATTAAAAAAAAAAATGACGTGGGAGTCCCCCTAAATTCCATACCAGGCCCTTCAGGTCTGGTATGGATATTAAGGGGAACCCCGGACAAAATTTAAAAAAAAATGATGTGGGGTTCCCCCTAAATTCCATACCAGACCCTTCAGGTTTAACAAGGGGACCCCCAGATCCCGCCCCCCCCTGTGTGAAATGGTAAGGGGGTACTTACCCCTACCATTTCACTAAAAAACTGTCAAAAATGTTAAAAATGACAAGAGACAGTTTTTGACAATTCCTTTATTTAAATGCTTCTTCTTTCTTCTATCTTCCTTCATCTTCTTCTTCTTCTGGTTCTTCTGGCTCTTCTGGTTCTTCCTCCGGCGTTCTCGTCCAGCATCTCCTCCGCGGCGTCTTCTATCTTCTTCTCCTCGGGCTGCTCCGCACCCATGGCATGGGGGGAGGCTCCCGCTCTTCTCTTCATCTTCTTCTTCATCCTCTTCTCTTCTTCCTTCTTCTCTTCTTCATTTTCTTCTCCGGGCCGCTCCGCATCCATGCTGGCATGGAGGGAGGCTCCCGCTGTGTGACGGCGTCTCCTCGTCTGACAGTTCTTAAATAACGGGGGGCGGGGCCACCCAGTGACCCCGCCCCCTCTGACGCATGGGACATGACGGGACTTCCCTGTGGCATTCCCCGTGACGTCACAGGGAAGTCCCGTCAAGTCACTGTGTGTCAGAGGGGGGCAGGGTCACTGGGTGGCCCTGCCCCCCATTATTTAAGAACCGTCAGACGAGGAGACGCCGTCACACAGCGGGAGCCTCCCTCCATGCCAGCATGGGTGCGGAGCGGCCCGGAGAAGAAAATGAAGAAGAGAAGAAGAGAAGAAGGAAGAAGAGAAGAGGATGAAGAAGAAGATGAAGAGAAGAGCAGGAGCCTCCCCCCATGCCATGGGTGCGGAGCGGCCCGAGGAGAAGAAGATAGAAGACGCCGCAGAGGAGATGCTGGACAAGAAAGCCGGAGGAAGAACCAGAAGAGCCAGAAGAACCAGAAGAAGAAGAAGATGAAGGAAGATAGAAGAAAGAAGAAGCATTTAAATAAAGGAATTGTCAAAAACTGTCTCTTGTCATTTTTAACATTTTTGACAGTTTTATAGTGAAATGGTAGGGGTAAGTACCCCCTTACCATTTCACACAGGGGGGGCGGGATCTGGGGGTCCCCTTGTTAAAGGGGGCTTCCAGATTCCGTTAAGCCCCCGCCCGCAGACCCCCACAACCACCAGCCAGGGTTGTGGGGATGAGGCCCTTGTCCTCATTAACATGGGGACAAGGTGTTTTGGGGGGCTACCCCAAAGCACCCTCCCAATGTTGAGGGCATGTGGCCTGGTACAGTTCAGGAGGGGGGCGCACTCTCGTCCCCCCCTCTTTTCCTGCGGCCTGCCAGGTTGCGTGCTCGGATAAGGGTCTGGTATGGAATTTAGGGGGAACCCCACGTCATTTTTTTTTTAAATTTTGGCCGGGGTTCCCCTTAATATCCATACCAGACCTGAAGGGCCTGGTATGGAATTTAGGGGGACTCCCACGTCATTTTTTTTTTTTATTTTGGTTCGGGGTTTCCCTGTGGGGAATTCCCATGCCATTTTTATCAATGAACTTCTATGTGTATTGTCGGCAATGCAATAGCCGCGGGTAGTTTTAAATGGGTTTTTTCCTTCGAAATGTCATTTTGCTGTCAGACTGTTCTAAACACGGGAAACATGCGCCCCTTTACAGGCATACTATAGACACCCCCCAGATATGAAATTTAAAGGGATATTACACTTTTATTGTTTGACTTTAAGCATTATTAAAATCACTGCTCCTGAAAAAACGGCCGTTTTGAAAACTTTTTTTTGCATTGATCCATGTCCCCTGGGGCAGGACCCGGGTCCCCAAACACTTTTTATGACAATAACTTGCATATAAGCCTTTAAAATTAGCACTTTTGATTATTCATGTTCGTGTCCCATAGACTTTAACGGTGTTCGCATGTTCGAGCGAACTTTTTTCCTGTTCGCTTGTTCTGGTGCGAAGCGAACAGGGGGGTGTTCGGCTCATCCCTAGTGAGAGGGCTGTTGCCCAAAAGTTTCCTTGATGCACTTTTACACATTCATCTGAACAATACAGAGTTGCTGGGACCCATAATCCTACAAGCAAAGTGAAGAGGATTAGACTGAGCTAAGGTTAGGCTTCGGGCCTGTACCTCATTGAGGATTTAGTACTGTGTCATTGGCATCAGAGATAGTTGCATTGCTGCCATACCAGAACTTTGATTCTATATTCAGCTTGCTTTGATCAGGAGTCATTAACCTCCCTGGCGGTATGATTATTTCAGATTTTAGGTGCTGAAAGCAGTACCATTATTTTGCACAGAAATTTGGCATTTTATATTGTAGGCCTGTAATTCTTAGGAATAGTTCACTTAAATCTGTCCAAACAAGAGTCTAGTAGACATCCCGGGTATGATAAAGTTTGAAAAACGAAATAAAAAATTATAATAAATAACTATAAATAATTATAACAAATAATAATATAATAATAATAAAAATTATATAATAATGTAATCAAATCAAAAACACTGAAATTTGCTCAGTTGCAGAATTGTAGCTTTTGTTACTTTTAGTGTTTGATGACGGATCTCCTCACAAATCACTATCGCTCAATTCTGCAAGTGATTATAATTTATTATCACTTTTTTCTAGCTGGTCTAAAACCACTTTTGATGTAAAGAGACAGTTTTGGTTGCTATGGACAATCTCCAGTTTCCTGGCAGAAAGAACAGTTTTTATATATATAAAACTGCATGCAGGACACTGGGCAGACCACTAGGGACAAAGGGGATGTGTCATTATTTGATACAGTACTGTAATCAGTAAGATTACAGTATACTGTATCTATACTGTGTGTTTCACTTTTGAATTTACCGCCGAACTCCGTCCCCGTGCGTCGCAACGCTCGCAGGGAACGGAGCTCGGCACTGTGAATCGAGCGAGACACAGCGGCTCGCCGATCACAGCGGAGAGGCATCGCAGGAACCAGGGGACAAGGTAAGTAAACTCTTCCTGGATCCTGCGATGCAAGCCCGAGTCTGGCTCGGGGATACCGCTTTTGGTATGAAAAATCCGACTCGGGAATACCGCCAGGGAGGTTAACCCTTGGATTACAAATTCACTTTATTCTTTGCTAGCAGAAGAAAGAAGAAAAGAAGGACTGTCTAATAAAACACAGGGCTTTGTGTCTCTTTACCATATTGAGGTTACTGTGATACTAAATAATGGGAGATACCTAAATATTGTACTATACTTTATCAAATTAGTCTCTGATTTAGTTATAGCTACAAAGCGTGCATAGGATAGGAAAGTGCTCATAGTGAGATCAATTCACTCTGCCATTTATCCTATTTTCTTTAGCACATTAGCACTTTATATCCGTATAATATATTTGTAAGCTGAAGTCAGTTGACCGTCAGACTACGTTGGTCTGACAGTACAACCATTGTAGTGTTTTACTTTAAAGCAATTACAGTAAACAAAGTTCTTATTTAAGAACAATTGTGTGAGTGTTGTTTTCCTTTGCATCATCAAGCAAAGAGGCCAAGGAAAAGACAAACAGGTATATTACATTGTGTACTGTGAACTTACCTTTAAGGTTTTTGACTGCACACTATTACACCACAGCTGTGTCAAGGGGACTGAGAGAATTCAAAGGGGAAATAAAGCAGAGTACAGGCCCAAATAAAATACAGCAGCTCCTTCGAGAGTTAGTGCTACATTTATTTGGTCATATTCTGTGAGGTCACATCCTGTGTAGGAGTCCATTGGCTGTTAGAGGTAAGCCTTCCAGTTTGTGATTTCCTGTTTGTGTGTAAAATAAAAGAAGCAGTAAACTGCTCGGCGGCAGTCATGCTGATGGAGCTGAGAACGTAAGCTATGGTGATTCCTGTTTACTTGGGGATATACGGGAAATAGAGCTATAGGTGAGATGCATTATATCATTAGATGAAATGTGTGCTTATTAGCACAGGAGATATGGTGTGCACATAGCGTACAGCCTAATTTCCCTGACAATATGTAGAGATTGCAGTAGAGAATGTGCTGGAGCAGACATGACTGTGTACATATATCTGGAGATTGCAGTAGAGAGCCTACTGGAGCAGACAGGACAGTGTACAGAAATGTAGAAATAGCAATAGAGCATGCTGGAGCAGACATGACGGTGTACATATATCTGGAGATTGCAGTAGAGAGCCTACTGGAGCAGACAGGACGGTGTACAGAAATGTAAAAATAGCAATAGAGCATGCTGGAGCAGACATGACGGTGTACATATATGTAGATATTGCAGTAGAGCGTGCTGGAGCCAACATGACAGTATAAATATATGTAGAGATTACAGTAGAGAATGTATTGGAGCAGATATGACAGTGTACATATATGTAGAGATTGCAGTAGAGAATGTATTGGAGCAGACATGACAGTGTACATATATGTAGAAATTGCAATAGAGCGTGCTGAAGCAGACACAACGGTGTACATATGTAACGAGCCCCTACTCGCACGGTTCTACTCTCCCGACACTCCTCTGTGGCTATTGAATCAGATTGCAGATCGCAACATCTGATGGTTCAGTCATCCGATGCTCCGGGAATCGAACTACAGCTATGTGCCGTTCGAATCCAGTTGTGATAGCTCAGAACAAACACCAGGCAGGCTGTATGTAAATTATGTATGTAAATTAGACTTGAGAAACTTAACATTAATAAATCACCGGGACCAGATGGCTTGCATCCGAGGGTACTTAGGGAACTCAGCCAAGTGATTACCAGACCGTTGTTCCTAATTTTTACAGACAGTCTACTGACTGGAATGGTACCAGCTGATTGGAGAAAAGCCAATGTAGCACCAATATTTAAAAAGGGCCCAAAATACATCTCTGGGTATTACAGACAAGTTAGCCTAACATCAATAGTATGTAAACTCTTGGAGGGGATGATAAGGGACTATACTGTATACAAGATTTTAGTAATAAGAACGGTATCATTAGCAGTAATTAGCATGGATTCATGAAGAATCCTTCTTGCCAAACCAATCTATTAACCTTCTATGAGGAGGTGAGTTGTCATCTAGATAAAGGAAGGCCCGTAGATGTGGTGTATCTGGATTTTGCAAAAGCATTTGACACAGTTCCCCATAAACATTTACTGTACAAAATAAGGTCCGTTGGCATGGACCATAGGGTGAGTACATGGATTGAAAACTGGCTACAAGGGCGAGTTCAAAGGGTGGTGATAAATGGGGAGTACTCAGAATGGTCAGGAGTGGGTATTGGGGTTCCCCAGGGTTCTGTGCTGGGACCAATCCTATTTAATTTGTTCATAAACGATCTGGAGGATGGGATAAACATTTCAATCTCTGTATTTGCAGACAATACTAAGCTAAGTAGGGCAATAACTTCTCCGCAGGATGTGGAAACCTTGCAAAAAGACCTGAACAAATTAATGGGGTGGGCGACTACATGGCAATTGAGATTCAATGTAGAAAAATGTAAAATAATGCATTTGGGTGGCAAAAATATGAATGCAATCTATACACTGGGGGGAGAACCTCTGGGGGAATCTAGGATGGAAAAGGACCTGGGGGTCCTAGTAGATGATAGGCTCAGCAATGGCATGCAATGGCAAGCTGCTGCTAACAAAGCAAACAGAATATTGGCATGCATTAAAAAGGGGATCAACTCCAGAGATAAAACGATAATTCTCCCACTCTACAAGACTCTGGTCCGGCCGCACCTGGAGTATGCTGTCCAGTTCTGGGCACCAGTCCTCAGGAAGGATGTACTGGAAATGGAGCGAGTACAAAGAAGGGCAACAAAGCTAATAAAGGGTCTGGAGGATCTTAGTTATGAGGAAAGGTTGCGAGCACTGAACTTATTCTCTCTGGAGAAGGGGATATGATTTCAATATACAAATACCATACTGGTGACCCTACAATAGAAATAAAATTTTTTCACAGAAGAGAGTTTAACAAGACTTGCGGCCACTCATTAAAATTAGAAGAAAAGAGGTTTAACCTTAAACTACGTAGAGGGTTCTTTACTGTAAGAGCATCAAGGATGTGGAATTCCCTTCCACAGGCGGTGGTCACAGCGGGGAGCATTGATAGCTTCAAGAAACTATTAGATACGCACCTGAATGACCACAACATACAGGGATATATAATGTAATACTGACACATAATCACACACATAGGTTGGACTTGATGGACTTGTGTCTTTTTTCAACCTCACCTACTATGTAACTATGTAACTATGTATGTAAGTTCAAACAGGAATCTCACTTTTATTGATGCACACAACACACTTTTATACACAGCAGTTTGAACACCCCGCCCCCACAAACCACTTTCCTATTGGTCAATTGTAAAGTACACTCTAGTCTTCACTCTTGGTCATGCAAATGAGGACTTGAAACAGGGTCAGCAGAGATCCGATAGCTTGAATAGGAGGACTGATATGTGTAATGACACAGGGAAGCCCCAGGGGGTAATTAAAGTACATAAACAAACAGTCAAACACAGAATAATGCCTTCATTCCAGACCATGGAGCCGTCTGGAGGGGATTAGCCTTAAAACAGGGCAGCAGATCCCCCCCACTGTGTAATAGAATCAAAGGGAAATACTTCAAGCTTCATGACAATACTCCCCCCTGGAAAACAGTCCAACAGCCACAGTGGGACCCTGAACGGGTCAACTCAAGGATGTTGGAAAAGTAGTCTTAAGGTTCCAACAGTATGAAACGGTCACACTGTAATATGGCAAATACAATTTCCCAGAGTCTGTGTCTCTTGGGGGGATATGGACCTGAATCCAAAGTAACACCACCTCAAGGGTCCTCAGGCATTCAGCTCACAAAGAGCACTGTTCCCCCAAATGCCAGGGCCCACGATCGATCAACAAGAGGCTAGCATTTAGTCCCCTCCAAAAGCCTCTGTCCTGGCTAGGTCTGTCACATTTCTCCCTTGTCGGCAGATGACTAACACAGGAGGAGACCCCAGACGGATTTACTCTGAAGTTAGTCCATAGTTCCAGTCCTCTAATGCCTGTACCCACACAGTACTCCAAACAAATAGTTCCAAACAGAGCATTACTTACCCAGCCAACCTCTGCCTCTCTCAGAGAACATGCCCGCCACTGGGGACAGGCCTGGACTGGCCCTTCTCCCTGGAGTCCTTTCAGCCGCTGGAGAGAAGACAGGGTGACTGGGCTCACTCCGTCATGCTGTTGGGGATCTGGGCTGACTGCCCAGAATCCCTGGGGTATACAAGTGGGGACTGAAGTCCCATCCACTTTTAGTAGGTGAAAACCCCACAGTGCATGCAAAGCATGGCTGACATCCTCCTGTCTCAGTGTCGCACCATTTTCTGGGGTTGTGTCAGTGGAGACCAAAGTCGCATCCACTACCACAGGAACTCCCTCTTCTGTTAGTTGATGGCAGAGGCCAGCAGAACTCTGCCCACTTGCCAGCAATTCTGCTGGGGACTCCACATCCTCCACTCTGGCTAACCGTTGGGGCAGGAGGCTGGCTTCCTCCACTCCCAAACTGTGTAACTGCCATTGGGGAGGTGAGCCGGCTGCTTCCTTTTCCATTCCCTCATCTGGATGTTGGGACAATATGTCTGTGGTACTGTCTTCCAGGTGCACGGATCTTTGCTGGGGAGGAAAGACCGTTCCTCCACTCTGGCCAACTGTTGGGGAGGGACGACGAACACCTCCTCTCCCTTCTCCCCCTGTATCCTGATCTGCTGCTGGGAAGTGACCACCTCCTTCTCACCCTGAGCCTCCGGAACTGCCACAGATGTGGGGCAGAGGTCTTGGAACCTCTGTCCAGTGACCAGCGCTTCAGCTGGGAAAGTTCCTTGTGACTTCACAGATACTGCTGTTGGTGCTGTGCAGAGCACAGTGAAGTTTGGCCCTAATTTGTACAAAGTAAGAACATGTGGGTAAGTAGCGCTGTTGCTATTAATGCAATAGTTACAATACAAATGTCCTCTGAAAAAATAAATGGTTGGTAAACAACGACCCAATGGGATAAAAAATGAATGAACAAAAACATTTTGCATGGGCTCGAAAACAGTCTGTATTCCAGGGCAAGCTGTCCAGGGAAGCATGAAGCAGGCTCCAAACATGTAAGAGAAAAAGCAGAAGAGAAGCGCCTTCAGGTCAGAATCAGTTTAAAAGCTTTATTATACAAAACAAATTTGTCCACTTACATGGAAAAAAGGCAAGTTGAGCACAGATCCCTCTGGTAGTGTTGTCACTGCGTGTATGCCTGCAAATTGGCTCAAATCCAGGGGAGAGAGGGGAGACAATCCCGTCCAGCAGGTTGTATGTATTCCGTCCCTAGGATGAGAACAAGGCTTGGCCCGTGTGAGTGATGGAACGCAGGCCTCCGGTGCGGTGATGTCACTAGTGATGCGACAACGTTTCGGCGAATGCGCACTGTATATCACAGGTGCGCGCCTTCCTCTAGCATTGAGGATAAAGGCTCATAAGAGCCTTATATGTGCCCAATGCGGGGAGCCATCTAGTGGAGATTGCGTGTCATTACGCACCCCCAATAGAAAAACTCCACCGACAATGACATGAACTATTAAAAACTGGATGGCAAAGGGAAAAAAAGGGGAATGGGACGGGAGGGAAAAAAATATTATGGAATAAGGAAAAAAGGGGGGGATGGGGGGGCAAGGGAAAAAAATTTTAGGGAGAGGGGGCGGTGGGGGGGAAAGGGAAGGGGAGGCCCTGGGGAAATAAAAATGAGAATTAAAAATTGTTGTGCTTGTTATATATGAAACCGGTAAAAAAATGTATGCAAATATATACACTGACCTCTGCAGAGACATTATATGTAGAGTAGTATATAAATAATTAATAGACATAATGATAAAAACAATGAGGGACATGGCAGAATGGATAAGTAAGAAATATAAACCATTTTTGCAACAAACAATATGAAGCATAATAAGCATGTACCATGACTCTAACTAGGTAAAAATAATAATTATAAAAGGGGAATGGGAAGGGGAAAAGAAAAAGGGGGAAAGGAGTTAATGTGGATCTAAAGTGAATAAAGTTCCATATATATATATATATATGTATAGGACTTTACCCTGATCTACCTTTTGATGCATCTCACATTTTTATACCTGATACTCATTTTATATCATGTGTCTTGTGCTTCCCAGTATACATGTAATTCTTGTACATTACAATTTGTAACAGCTATTTATTGGTATGACTGTTTGTATATGCATGTAATTATGTAGGTCATGTTCTGTGCACATGCACACGTAACCCTTTACATGTGACATATACCAGGATGTTTTTTACACAATAAATTTGAACATTTTTTTCTCACCCCAATCTGTCTACTGCCTCATTTAAAGTCCCACTCGGCCCCCCCTCTTTCTCATTGATTCCCCCTGGGGACAAAGTTTCGAGGGAATATATCCAGTATGTTTCTCGTTCACACAGCCTAAAAAACCTTTCTGCTTCAGAAAGGTTTTTCGTCATTTTTTCTAAAACCCACACTTTTAGGCCATGAGTGGAACCTTGCTGACATTTTGAAAAATGGCGAGGGACACTATGTTTATCTTTCCCTTCCTCAATCTTCCTACAATGTTCGCCAAACCTTTGTCTTAAAGGGCGAATGGTGCGGCCTACATATAGTAGCTGGCAGGGGCAGTATAGACAGTAGACCACAAAATCAGATGAGCAATTGTAAAACTTATTGATGCTGTACGTCTTGCCTTTGGTGGAAAACTGTTTCTGGCCATGTTCCACAAATTTGTAGGTTTTGCACAGCCCACGCCTATGCCTACTTCCACTACTTGGCCTGTTTCAGTGCAGAAAAGCTCTGTGCAAAACCTGCGAATTTGTGGAACATAGCCAGAAACAGTTTTCCACCAAAGGCAAGACGTACAACATCAATGAGTCCATAGCTGCGGGGGCAGGTTGGCAAAGCACACTGTTACTCTGCCACATTGTCGACTCTTCAGCCAGGATTTCAGAGTTGTCAACTGGTATTTCCTGATAGTCCCAGGCAAAGGGAGCCCCACCCTGCTGCTGAGCAGAGTCTAGCAGCTGTCTGTAGGCGATCTCCAGCTCCCATTCCTGAATGGCCAGAAACACCAAATCTTCCTGTGCCCAGTGCTCTTCCGAGACATTCAGTCTTCGCTCTCTGTGCTCCATTATTTCCTCCAAACACCACTCCCAATCACTCCCAAAGTCAGGGTCCCTGGACAGCCTCCAGTACAACAATCCCAGGCCATCGTAGTCAAAGCCTAACGTGGGGCTATCATCCGCTGTCCACGGGCACACTTGGGGTACATACCACTGGAGGGCTCTGTAGCTCTCGTCCTACCGCATTTCTGCCCGGATCAGCCTGCTTAACTCAGCTGTCCACTCCTGGTTCGGTTGTTCCCCAAATAACAGCATTCGCACTTCATACTGCGACCAGTACCTTACATGGATGGAGGGGAGGATTTTTCCCTCGTTTCACTGCTCACGGGCTAGCGCTTCCTTCCAGAGTTTGCAGCGGATAGAATCAAACCATCCCAGCAGGGCCTTCTCTGACACTGGTCCTCTGTGCTGTATCTGCATCTCTCGCAACCTCCTTCTGAATTCCTCTTCCATGGTGGCTGGTATCTGTAACTCTCCTCTCCTGCTATCTGGACCTTGGATCCAGGTGATGGTTTGTACGTGTTCACGGCAAGGAAGCACGATCCCACCGGTCCCTCCCGGCTCTCAAGTAAGTCTTTCAGTGTGGCTCTCCTGCAGGCTGGTTTGGAGTGTCCCAGTAACTGGAGAGCAAATCCCACCACTGCCAACCAATGTAACGAGCCCCGGCTCGCTCAGTTCTACTCTCCTGACACTCCTCTGTGGCTATTGAATCAGATTGCAGATCGCAACATCTGATGGTTCGGTCATCCGATGCTCCGGGAATCGAACTACAGCTATGTGCCGTTCGAATCCAGTTGTGATAGCTCAGAACAAACACCAGGCAGGCTGTATGTAAGTTCAAACAGGAATCTCACTTTCATTGATGCACACAACACACTTTTATACACAGCAGTTTGAACATCCCGCCCCCAACAACCACTTTCCTATTGGTCAATTGTAAAGTACACTCTAGTCTTCACTCGGGTCCTCTTGGCCATGCAAATGAGGACTTGAAACAGGGTCAGCAGGGATTGGTCCGATAGCTTGAATAGGAGGACTGATATGTGTAATGACACAGAGAAGCCCCAGGGGGTAATTAACCACCTCAATACAGGGCACTTAAACCCCCTTCCTGCCCAGATTTTCAGCTTTCGGTGCTCTCACACTTTGAATGACAATTACTCAGTCATGCAACACTGTACCCAAATGAAATTTGTGTCCTTTGTTTCACACAAATAGAGCTTTCTTTTGGTGGTATTTAATCACTAATGGGTTTTTTATTTTTTGTGCTATAAATAAAAAAAGACCGTAAATTTTGTGAAAAATTGCCTTTTTCTTTGTTTTTGTCATAAAAATTAGCAAATTAGTAATTTTTCTTCATAAATTTTGGCCAAAATTTATACTGCTATATATATTTGGTAAAAATAACCCAAATTAGTGTATATTATTTGTGAAAGTTATAGAGTCTACAAACTATGGTGTCAATCACTGAAAATTGAAAACATCTGATCAGGCCTTCAGTACATCAGGTGAATCTCATTTCTTGAGGTACTAACAAGTCAGAAAAGTCCAAATACCCCCCAAATGACCCCTTTTTAGAAAGTAGACATTCCAAGGTATTAAGTAAGTAGCATGGTGAGTTTTTTTAAGTTGTAATTTTTTCCCACAATTCTTTGCAAAAGGAAGATTTTTTTTTTTCAAAATTGTCATATTAACTGGTTATTTCTCTCACAGAGCATATGCATACAACAAATTACACCCCAAAATACATTCTGCTACTCTTACCGAGTATGGGGATACCACATGTGTGGGACTTTTACACAGCCTGGCCACATACAAAGGCCCAACATTGAAGTAGCACCATCAGGCGATCTACGAGCATAAATTGCACATTTCATGTCTCAACCACCTATTACACTTTTGAAGGCCCTGGAGCACCAGGACAAAGGAATTGCCCACAAAATGACCCCATTTTGGAAAGCAAACACCCCTATGTATAATCTATGAGGCATAATGAGTCTTTTGAACAGTTATTTTTTTGCCAGATGTTTTTGGAAAATGTGGAAAAAAAATGAAAACGCATTTTTTTCAGACAAAGTTGTCCATTTATAAGATATTTCCAACACATAGCAAATACATAGCAAAAATGAAACCCCAAAATACATTCTGCTACTCCTCCTGAGTATGGCGATACCACATGTGTGAGACTTTTACACAGCCTAGCCACATACAAAGGCCCAACATTGAAGTAGCACCATCAGGCGATCTACGAGCATAAATTGCACATCTCATTTCTCAACCACCTATTACACTTTTGAAGGCCCTGGAGCACCAGGACAATGGAATTGCCCACAAAATGACCCCATTTTGGAAAGCAAACACCCCAACATATAATCTATGAGGCATAATGAGTCTTTTGAATGGTTAATTTTTTTTCCAGAAGTTTTTGGAAAATGTGGAAAAAAAATAAAAACGCATTTTTTTTACACAAAGTTGTCCATTTATAAGATATTTCCAACACATAGCAAAAAAATGACACCCCAAAATACATTCTGCTACTCCTCCTGAGTATGGGGATACCACATGTGTGAGACTTTTACACAACTTGGCCACATACAGAGGCCCAACATCCAAGTAGCACCATCAGGCGTTCTAGGAGCATACATTACATAGATCATTTCCTGGCAACCTATCATTTTTGAAGGCCCTTTATATTTCTAACACATAGCATGTACATACCAAGAATTAAAATCCAAAATAAATTCTATTGCGGAAAGGGTAAAAAAAATATATTACCTGTGCTTTTAGTAGTGTCCACAGAAGAGAGCACTGGTCCAGGCAGCAGTCAGGGATGTGCTTAGTGACAGCAATAGTAATTATCAAGGCAGCAGGCAGGAATATTGTCTATAGTCAGCACAAGGATATTGTCAGCACAGCCAAAGCATTTGTCCATAGAAATTGTCCAGGCAGAGACAGCCAGCACAGCCATAATATTGGTCCTGGTACACTGTTACCTGCAGACTCACATTATTGTACCGCTCTCCAGCCCTTCATAAACATACTGCCTCTTGCTACAGCTAATTATGTGCATAATCCAGGTAGCAGGCAGAGGTGTGGTCCGTTCATGCAGCAGGCAAAGGCATGATGGCAGTAAGTCAGCAGCAGGCTCAGGGCCGCAATCGGGTAAGACCTGTGCACAGGGGTAGAGGCTTCGACCCACCCAAATCTCTATGAAGCCTCCGGACTCCAGACCCTAATCCGGAAATTACAAAACCCGGAGAAAACAAAAAAAATTGTTTTCTCCATCCGGAAAAACTATTCTGGAGCCCCTCACATATGTGAGACCCCTGTGTACTATAGTAGCAGGGCAACAGATCAGTCCAAGGCAAAAGCATAGTCCATAAAACAGGCCAGGGTCAGTTAACGTGCAAGCAGTCCAAGCGGTAGGCAGAAGCATGGTCACAAAACAGGCTAGGGTCAGTTCACGAGCAAGCAGTCCAAACGGTGGGCAGAGGCATTGTCAAAACAGGCCAGGGTCAGTTCATGTGGAAGCAGTCCAAACGGTAGGCAGAGGCATAGTCAAAAAGCAGGCCAGGGTCAGTTCATGTGGAAGGCAGTGGCATGGTTATTTGGGGAAGCATGGAAAATGATCAGCGAAAATGGGGAAAATATGGGCTAATAATTTAGGGATGTATGATACAGTTCGAAGCATTCACCAATGCAAAGGCCAGGTTGGGAGGGACACTGGGGACAATGGAAGCTGGTATCTTTTTGAAAACCTCTTCTGCTGCACACGTGACATCTTTTTTGCCGTCTTCGGCCTGCTTCCGATGGTGGAATGTTGTACGGGAAGTGGCGTTCATGAAGTCGGCTAACAGCATCAGAGCGAAGGTCTTCTGGGGGGTCTTTGTTGATAGATGAGGGACGTGACTACTACTTCTATGATTTTAAGGAAGGGGGCGGGGCTTTCTGTGGATTTTGTGTAGACTATGTAGGAATTGTAAACGGCCAAATGGATTCGATAAATTGCTACCTTCTTGTACCAGAATCGGGACCTCCTTATTGACAAATAGGGCTGAATCATTTGGTCATTGAAATCCACCCCCCCATGTAGAGATTATAGTCTTGGACACATGTCGGTTTTTCAAAGGGACCTTGTCTTCGCTGAACTACAACTGTAGTGTCATCGTGAATGGTGGACATCATGTGCACGTTCCTGTTATCTTTCCACCTCAAGGCCAGCACTTCATTGCATCTCAGTGTTGCTCTTTCCCCCCTTTGCAGCTTTTTGTTCACTATGGATTGTGGGAAGCCCTTCCTATTTTTTCTTGAGGTTCCGCAGGCCAGGGTTTTTTCGATATATAGGTGTCTGAAAAGGGGCAGGCTGGTATAAAAGTTGTCCAGGTATATATGATATCCTTTTTTCAGAAGTGGGTAAGCCAGGTCCCATACGATTTTTCCAGTTGTGCCCATGTAGGCCTGGGCACTCAGGGGGCTGGAGCTGGGAATCTCTTCCTTCATATATGCGGAACGCATATAGATATCCCGTGGCTCTCGCACAGAGCTTGTAAAATTTTACTCCATATTTGGCCTTTTTGCTAGGAATATATTGTTTTATTCCTAGCCGGCCTGAAAATGGTACCAGGGACTCATCCACACATATATTCTTCTCGGGGACATAGAGTCCTGCAAATCGTTGGGAAAATACATTTATCAGTGGGCGAATCTTGTATAACTTATCGGAATTTGGATGATTGCGGGGAGGGCACTGGGTGTTGTCATTAAAATGGAAGAATCTCATAATCATCTCATATCGGGACCTAGACATTGCGGCAGAATACATGGGCGTATGGTGGATGGGGTTGGTGGACCAATAGGTATGTCCTTCATTTTTTTTTGTAAGCCCCATGTTTAGGGTGAGGCCCAAAAACAATTTGAACTCCTCCAAATTCAAATCTCTCACACTCAAACGGACGGCATAAGATGATTGGGTGTTGCTGGCAATATACTGCTGGGCATACAAATTTGTCTGGTCCACAATGAATTGTAGCAAAGTGTCGGGCAAAAACAGGTGAAAACAATTGATCTCTGTGAAATTTTGGGTGTTGGCCTGCACACCTGGCTGTGCTGTGAAAGGGGGAATAATTGGTGATCCTGAGTTGGAAGGCAGCCATGTTGGGTTGGCAAGACCATCTGTCATGTATGTAGCGGCCCTGGCTCTTGGGGGACGTGACACTCCAGTAGTTGGGGGAGTTGAATTTCCTGTGCTGGTACTCAGGTGTGATGTGGCAGCGCTAGTACTGGGCCTGGTCATTTGTGCTCGGGGCCTATCGCTGGCGGCAGCACTGGTACTGGGCCTTTGTTCCTGGGGCCTATTGCTGGCGGCAGCACTGGTACTGGGCCTTTGTTCCTGGAGCCTATTTCTGGCGGCAGCGCTGGTACTGGGCCTGGGAATATAATCCTGGTTGCTGGCGGCTTCCTGGTTTCCAGAGTGTTGTGCCCTTTTAGGAGGGACCCATTCTTCATCGGAATCATTACTACTCTCAATCGGTTCAAATGCTGAATTTGATTCAGAATCAGAATTAGAATCTGATGAGAACTCCCCGGTGCTCTCATCAGTCAGAGAGAGGATCTGGAATGCCTCCTCACTAGTATATCCTTTTTTGGACATGGCTGTGTGGCGGGTAGCTGTGCGACGGGTGACAAATGGGCTGTGCGATGGGTGGCAGATGACGTTCACTGAGAGGTGATGATGGTGTGATGGGCGATGGTCACTGATGGGTGACAGGCCACGGACTGGGACGGGTAATGGTCACAGATAGTTGACAGGCCACGGTCACTGATGGGTGACAGATGCACCGTTGATGGTCACTGATGGGTGACAGGGCACAGTCACTGATGGGTGACGAGTGACAGGGCACGGTCACTGATGGGTGACGGGTGAGAGGGCATGATCACTGATGGGTGATAGGCCACGGACGGTGATAGGTGATGGTCAGAGATGGTTGACAGGCGACGGTCACTGACAGGCGACGGTCACTGATGGGTGACAGGCCACGGTCACTGATGGGTGACGGGTGCACCACTGATGGTCACTGATGGGTGACAGGGCACGGTCACTGATGGGTGACAGGTGACAGGGCATGGTCACTGGTGGGTGACGGGTGACAGGGCAGGTCACTGATGGGTGACAGTTGCACCGCTGGTGGTCACTGATGGCAGTCTCTTATGTGACAGGTGCACTTTTATGGGGTGACTGTTGGGTGACAGATGACAATTGGGGGGGCGATGGGACAGGTGTGGTGTTGGTGCAGACACTACTAAACATAGATCTGTAACTCACTGCTCCTGGCTCTTCTCTCTTTACACTGGAAACGGTGTGTGAGGAGAGAAGAGCTAGTAACAGCTAGTGACAACTCTTTGTTTACAGTTAGTGATCGGCTGTGAATGGATCACAGCCGATCACATGGTACACAGCCCTGGCCAATGGCTGTGTACTATCGTCGGTGACGAGCAGTGTTTCCGGGAACACGCCGCCACCGATGTGCACGCGCAGCTCGCTCACGATCACGCGCATGCGCCGTGCAATGCGGGAAATTACCATTCGTGATCGGCCGTGACTTCATCACGGCCGATCACGTGGTAAACTGCCATGCCCAGTGGCTGTTCACCCCTGTCGGTGACGAGCGGTGTCTCTGTGACACGCCGCCACTGACAGTACAGGGCTGCGCGCTCACGATCGCGCGCATGCCCTATTAAAACGGGCTCACGTCATATGACATCCGCCCAGAACAAGAGGCTTACCATCCCGCCGTCATATGATGGTGGGCGGTAGGCTAGTGGTTAAAGTACATAAACCAACAGTCAAACACAGAACAATGCCTTCCTTCCAGACCATGGAACCGTCTGGAGGGGGTTAGCCTTAAAACAGGGCAGCAGATCCCCCCCACTGTGTAATAGAATCAAAGGGAAATACTTCAGTATTCCAAGCTTCATGACAACATGTATGCAGAGATTGCAGTAGAATGTGTTGGAGCAGACATGATGGTGTACATATATGAAGCGATTGCAGTAGAGAGCATACTGGAGCAGACATGACAGTGTACATATATGTAGAGATTGCAGTAGAACATGCTGGAGCAGACATGATGGTGTACATATATGAAGCGATTGCAGTAGAGAGCATACTGGAGCAGACATGACAGTGTACATATATGTAGAGATTGCAGTAGAGAACGTATTGGAGCAGACATGACGGTGTACATATATGTAGAAATTGCAATAGAGCATGCTGGAGCAGACATGACAATGTACATATATGTAGAGATTAGAGTAGAACGTGCTGGAGCAGGCATGACGGTGTACATATATGTAGATGTGACAGACTTAGCCAGGACAGAGGCTTTTGGAGGGGACTGAATATTAGCCTCTTGGCTAATGATTATGGGCCCTGGCATTTGGAGGAATGATGCTCGTTGTGAGCTGTATACCTGGGGACCCTTGAGGTGGCGTTACTTTAGATTTGGGTGCATGTCCCCCAAGACACACACACTCTGGGGACCCTGGATATGCCATATTATAAATAGTGACTGATTCATACTGTTGGGACACATACTGTGAGGAGATGCTGATGTCAATTCCAGCCACCTGTTTATGTTGTCTTCTATAATGTAAATGAGTCTAGTGTGGCTTCTCTTTCAGCCGTTGTTGTCTGGGCTAATTAACCCTGCAATTGTATGAAGGAGTCCTGTATTTATACTAATGTGTGCAGCTCGGTGACAACAAGTCTGACCTGTAGTTAAATCCTGATTAATCATACAATGCCCAGGAGGGCACAGAGTCACATCGGCTTCTTGAAGTGATTAGTTAATGAGCTCATATTAATTAGGTCTGGTCACAGGTGTATTTTCAGAGTAATATGAGCAGGAGCCTCCTTTTACTGTATATAAAACTGTGTTTGTTTCAATAAAAATGCTTTCCTGCTTGAACCTCAAGACAAAACCTTGTCTCGTATTTGGGGGAGAATTATTTGTATGGGTTCCTTGTTCGGCTGATTGAAGTGTTCGGTAGCTGCCTTTGTGTTTGGGTATGGAATGTCCTAAACAGCTTTAACCCCTTTCATACTTGGGGTGTCGTTACAGTAGAGATTGCAGTAGAGAACGTATTTGAGCAGACATGACAGTGTACATATACAGTATGTAGAAATTGCAATAGAGCGTGCTGGAGCAGACATGACAATGTACATATATGTAGAGATTACAGTAGAGAATGTACTGGAGCAGACATGACAGTGTACATATATGTAGAGATTGCAGTAGAGAATGTGCTGGAGCAGACATGACAATGTATATATATATGAAGAGATTGCTTTAGAATGTGCGGGAGCAGACATGATGGTGTACATATATGTAGAGATTGCAGTAGAGGAAGTGCTGGAGCAGACATGGCAGTGTACATATATGTAGAAATTGCAATAGAGCGTGCTGGAGCAGACATGATGGTGTACATATATGTAGAGATTACAGTAGAGAACATGCTGGAGAAGACATGATGGTGTACCTGTATGTAGAGATTGCAGTAGAGAGTATACTGGAGCAGACATGACGGTGTACATATATGTAGAGATTGCAGTAGAGAACGTGCTGGAGCAGACAGGACAGTGTACATATATGTAGAGATTGCAGTAGAGAACATATTGGGACAGACATGACAGTGTACATATATGTAGAGCTTGCAGTAGAGAACGTATTGGAGCAAACATGATGGTGTACATATATGTAGAAATTGCAGTAGAGCATGCTGGAGCAGACATAACAGTGTACATGTATGTAGAGATTGCAGTAGAGAACGTATTAGAGCAGAGATGATGGTGTACATATATACAGAGATTGCAGTAGAGAGCGTGCTGGAGCAGACATGATGGTACACATATATGTAGAGATTGCAGTAGAAAGCGTGCTGGAGCAGACATGATGGTACACATATATGTAGAGATTGCAGTAGAGAGCGTGCTGGAGCAGACATGACGGTGTACACATATGTAGAGATTGCAGTAGAGAACCTATTGGAGCAGACATGACGGTGTACATATATGTAGAGATTGCAGTAGAGAACCTATTGGAGCAGTGCCGTGGATATTCCACTATACTCTTGCGCTATTAAGTGCCCTTTCAGCATAATGCATCCTTAACCACTTCAATACCGGGCACTTAGACACCTTCCTGCCCAAGCCAATTTTCAGCTTTCAGTGCTGTCGCACTTTGAATGACAATTGCACCGTCATACAACACTGTACCCAAACAAATTCTTTATTATTTTGTTCCCACAAATAGAGTTTTCTTTTGGTGGTATTTGATCACCTCTGCAGTTTTTATTTTTTGCGCAGCAAATAAAAAAGTCTGAAAATTTTGAAAAAAACAAGTTTTTCTTTGTTTCTGTTAAACATTTTTGTAAATAAGTACATTTTCTTCTTCACTGATGGACACTGATATGGCTGCACTGATGGGCACTGATAAGGCAGCACTGATGGGCACTGATAGGTGGCACTGGTATGCAGCACTGATGGGCACTCATAGGCTGATCTGATGGGCACTCATAGGTTGCACTGATGGGTACTTATGGGTGGCACTGATGGGTGGCACGGATGGGCACTGATGGGTGGCACGGATGGGCACTGATGGGCACGGATAGGTGGCAGAGATGGACACTGATTGGTGGCACTGATGACATTGATGGGTGGCATCGTTGGGCATCACTGATTTATAATGGTGCCAGTCAGTGCCCATTTGTGGGCACTGATTGGCACAGATTGAGCACAGATTGGGCACATTGGGCACATGTGGATGGCCATGGGGTACATACCTGGCCATCCACATGTTGCCCACTCCTCTGGTGGTCCTGGCGGCTTCCCTGGTGATCTAGTGTGGGCATCTGAGGGGGGGCTGTGTTAATAAACAATCAGCGCAGACCTCCCTGTCAGGAGAGCCGCCGATCGGCTCTCCTCTACTCGCGTCTGTCAGATGCAAGTGAGGAAAAACCAATCAACGGCTTTTCCTATTGACATCATAATCAGCCGTGATTGGACATGGCTGATCACGTGGTAAAGAGCCTCCGCCGGAAGTTCTTTACCAAGATCGGTGGAGCGGTGTGTCAGACTGACACACCGCTCCACCGATCACCGTGAAGCTCGCGGCGGCTGTTATCCTGAAGGACGTCACATGACTCCCAGTCAGGATAACTGAACCACCGCCAGGCTGTCATTCTGCTATAGGCCGGGCGGGAAGTGGTTAAATAACCCATGTCTCCCCCTTTCCCCAGTAAACAGATATTACCACAGCTTACGACCTCATCTCAGCATGACTGTCCCGCTGAGCAGTGCACTGGCTCTTTTATTCAAACACAACAAAAGCAATCACAAACAGGAAGTCCTGCCTCCAACAGCCAATTGCCTCCTAATACGGATATGACAACAAAGGATGTAACAACACAGAATGTGAATGTCAGCACAGGAAAAATGAATTTATGCAAGAAACAATGACTACAATTCCTGCTGATGGGAGATTATCTACAGGTGTATGCTCATGGCACCATAAATATGTTGATCAGGCATACAGGGGTGACACAAGAGCACATCCACTAAACCGATAATGTCTTTGCAGAGCAAACACACCCCCTAACAAACGTCTGTGCATCGCACAGGGCCCTTTCACAAGCAGACATATCCTCACTCCACAACCACCTCTCTCCAAACAGGAAGTTTTCCACTACCTAACGAATCTCAACCAGCGTCAGTCTGCCCCAGTCAGCTCTTTAGAGCGGGTTGCGGGAGATCTAACACCGGGAGACACTTTGACAATACATATTAAAATACATTTTCATAAAATTTCCACAACAGTCCCTCCTCTTGTCATATGCTCCCAAGTGTCCCTCGATGAATCTTGATCTTCTTCTTATACCTGGAAATGAATCAGTCCTTACAGTCCACATGAGTCCATAAAAAGGAAAACACAGCTTGACGTGTAGACTTTGTTCTTCAGGAGGGATGGCTTAGAGGATGACATGAAGGCCGGTTGTTCTGGGATCCTCTGTGTCTTGTACTTGGGTTGGGCTTCAGGGCATCATCATCTGCTCGGGCTCTGTTTACTCATCCAATCAGACAACAGTAGTACCTCATCACGGCATATAGAAGGAATAGAAACAAAAATAACATGAGTATATATACCCCTACTTTCTTCAACTATGATCCGCTGCAAAATAAAAAATGTAATCCCCAAATATTCCCAGACCCTTAAAAAGACTTCAACTTTCACTAGCTATAGCTCTGGCTTTGCCTTGCAGGGATCTAAACCTTATCCATATGGGCCTGAACTTTAGCACTAGTATCCCCGATCCAGGTATAACAATCTTTACTTATGAATTCCCAGAAACCCCCCTTGGACTGTGGGAACTTCCTTGTAGCTTCAACAGTTACATGAAACATCACATCCTTGATAGGGATGGGCTATCTGTTCGAATCGAACATGAGTTTGACTCGAACATCGGCTGTTCGCTTGTTCGCCAAATTTCGAACATTATGGGCCATTCGCAACAAATTCAAGCGCCATGTCACAGGCCAAAATGCACTGCGTCATTGGCCAAGCATGCACTATGACCCGCATGCTTTGGCCACTCACAGCACCGTCAGCGAGGAGAGCCATATTCGGCCACAGGCAGGGTGCCTGTGGCCAATTATGGCTCAAGGGGTTAAGTAGACGCCCCACACTATATAAGGCCGCCCGCACATCGACCTCCTGTAGTGTGTTGGTGGCGTTTGTTCAGAGAGACAGAGAGTGTAATTTCATTTAGTTTGAGCAGGCAGGCAATTCCTGGTGTTCTGTTGCTAATATACTTTAGGCAGGCAGGCGAGACAGTTAGATAGCTGCAGTGTATTTTGTATATATATGCATCACGGTTTTGTGTGTGTGTGTGTATATATATATATATATGTGTGTGTGTGTGTGTGTGTGTGTGTGTATGTGTGTGTGTATATGTATATATATATATATAACTGTATACAGTTTAGCTAGATCTCACTGCAGACCGTTCCAGGTGTAATATACTTCAGGCAGGCGAGACAGTTAGCTGCAGTGTATTTAGTGTATATATATATATATATATATCTATATATATATATATATATATATATATATATAGTCATGGCCCTAAGACCAAGACAAATGTGGATCACATAAGCATGCGACAAGACTCACAACATAAATAGACCTGAGGTGTGACTTTTGGTCGTCTGGTAGGTATGGCAAGAAAAGGGGCCATACCCAAGATAAGTAATGGATGATTGTGGAGGAGAATTTCCAGAGAAGTGCTGTAAAAAGGGGAATGGGAGGGAGGGTATCGTGCACTGGAACTGACAAAGAGGAATATATCCTCCCCGACGCTGGTCGGGACAAGATGAGTGGGGAGGACGATAGGTGCAGGGTCATCGGGACCATGACCAGGTCAGGGAGGGCCATGGGTGGGCGAACTTTCAAAGGTGTGACTCTGGTCTGGATGTCTGAACTGTTGCGGCTAAGGGGGAGACCAAAGAGTGCAGCTGGGCCCCACGGATGGATTGTAGGGATGCCTGTTGGGCCCAGCTGCAGCTGGAGGTGGGAAGAGGAGCCTGAAGAGCTCTGCCTTCCTGGCCGTAGCGGGAAAGGGAATATCCCTGTGACTCAGCTCAGCTATGAGTTTGGAGATGTTCCGTCCCCTGAGGGACTGCAGGCAGCCACACTCTGAGCCCGCTTGGGGGGGGTAACAGAGGGGCGTGTGTGAAGTCCTCGCTGACAGCCTGCGATATGGCTCCAGCCAGAAGACAAAAGGGGGCGGGGTGCTCATATTTAAGAGGAGTCATAGCCATAGGATAGAGAGTGGAGTGGTAAAGAGAAAACTCAGAGAGGAGGAAAAAGGGAGAAGTACAGAAAAAAAGAATGATAGGCATAGACAGGAGCTGACAGAGTTCTGTTGTGCAGAACTTATGTAGAGTGGAAATTTAGAAAACTCAGAAGAGTGCGTGGCGACCGAGGTGGGCCAGGAGGTGACTGGCCAGATAACCGATAGCTCGGGTGCCTGTTTGTGGCAAGCACAAACCTGAAGACCAGAACCCTAGGGCGTACTGGGGTGAGAAGTAGAAGCCTGGTATGGCCTATGTAGGAATTTTGCGGTCTGTAGGGAGTGACGCGTGCTTGGCCTGCTAACACTTGCACTGCCAGCAAGCCTACTGTTAAGTGACCTTGTCTGCGAGGTGAAGGGTTGCCCTTCAAAAACAGAGTCATATATAGACATATGTGACAGAACTAACGCCTGGAGATCACGTCCAATGATGTATGTGAAGTAACGGTATAGTGAAAGAGTGATGCAGAATGATGTGATAGAAAAGCCCTTGAACTAGGCCCTGACTGACGCTCTAGTAGCGAGGTCCTGGTTATGATCTGGTTATGATCTAAACTCGGTCGACCGGGAACACCTGCAGTAAACAAGATTTCTTTACTCTTTTTTTTTTTTTTTTTTTTTATGCGTCTGCCTTGTATGCGACTGGCCCTGGTTAGAGTGCAAACATAGCGTTTTTTTTTTTTTTACCTGGGAAATAACATCCAACCTGGTACAGGATGGAACCTGAACTCGACTGACCTGAGGGAGAAAAGACAGACAAAAACGATGAGTGGCTAGTATGAATGCCACTGGAGATGAGTGACCGATTAAGTGCCACTAAAAAATGAAGTGGGCTGTATGAGCACCACTGAGTGTGCTTGCAGCGATTGCAAGGAGTATATGTTGAGATGCATGTTTGCAGCGATTGCAAATGGGTATATGCTGATATGCGTGTTTTTGCAGCGATTGCAAGGAGTATATACCGAGATGCATGTTTTGCAGCGATTGCCAAAATGGGTAAATGCTGAGATGCATGTTTTGCAGCGATTGCAAAATTGGGTATATGCTGAGATGCATGTTTTGCAGCGATTGCAAGGAGTTTATACTGAGATGCATGTTTTGCAGTGATTGCAAATGGGTAAATGGTAAGATGCGTGTATTTGTAGCAACATGTGAATCTACTACACCTGTGCCGAATGATGACAGGACATGACCTACAACAACTCAGAGGCAGCTAAGAGCGAAAGGGATGCAGGATAGGAAACATAACAAATCGCAACATTGCGTATGAACAAAAAAGTTTGAACCCTACCTGCAACAGCAAATGCGAACCGCAGACAAACACCACGCACGGAGAAGCTGCAAGACGTGTAATCGGACGGACGGACGGACGGGCGGATGAACATGAGGTGAGCTGGGAAGAGTCAGCCCAGTGACGTGTAGTATCGTGCACTGGAACTGACAAAGAGGAAGGGGAAGTGGTCAGCTTAAATACCCTCCGGGCTCCTCCCATAAATTCAGGCCAGCATACTGGCCTTCTAATATATATACATCCCGGCTTTGTGTATATATACTGTATATATATATATATATATATATATACACTGTATACAGTTTAGCTTCATCTCACTGCAGACCGTTCCTGGTGTACTGTTGCTAATATACTTCAGCCAGGCAGGTGACTCACTGAGCTGCAGTGCATTTAATATATATATGTGTGTGTGTGTGTATGTATATATATATATTATTATATATATATATATGTCTAGCCAAGCCTATACCTGACTAGGCCATTGCCTGAATGCGTGTTCAAAGACACTTTCAGCCAGGCAGGTGACTCACTAAGCTGCAGTTCATTTAATATATATATATATATATATATATATATATATATACAGGCTTGTGTATATATATATATAGTCTAGCCAAGCCTATACCTGACTAGGCCATTGCCTGAGTGCGTGTTCAAAGACACTTTCAGCCAGGCAGGTGACTCACTGAGCTGCAGTTCTTAAAATATATATCCACTGCATTGTAGTCCAGCCAAGCCTATACCTGACTGTAGGCCATTCCTGGTGTACTGTTTTTAGTAAACTTCAGGCATTATTTTGCTAATCTAATTGTACAGTATGTCTGGAAGGCCACCAAGGAGAGGCAGACGCTCACAGGCCACTAAAAGAGGGCAAGCAGGCTCTGTGTCTACAGTAAACAGTGCTGGTCGTGCACACGGTGCATCCTCAGCACGTGGCCGTGGGGCACGCTTGTCCTTTTTTTTCGTCAGCTGGCCGTGTTGAGCCACAACATGCAGAAGAGTTAGTACAGTGGATGACCAAGCCGTCCTCATCCTCCTCATCCTCTGTCACCCAGGCTCAGGGTACTTTGTCTGCCAATGTAGCTGCCAAAGCGGCCTCTTCCATCGGCTCAATGTCATCAGTCACTCCTTCCCTAGCCCCACCATCATGCCCTGAGGAGTCCCCCGAACTGTTCGACCACAGTGTAGGGTACATGCTGCAGGAGGATGCGCAGTGTTTTAAAGGCTCTAATGATGGTAACCAGGTTGAGGACGAAGGCAGTAACGTGAGCCCAGAGAGAAGAGGGGGTGCAGCATACTGCCAGGTTTACTCCAGTGGCGAGGAGGGAGGGGATGATGAGGTCACTGACTCTACGTGGGTGCCTGATAGAAGAGAGGAGGAGGAGGCACATCTCAAACAAGGCAGGATGCCCTCCAGAGGCCAGCTTAAGGGCAGCCAACCAACTGCATCACACCGCAGAGCTCCGCATGTGTAGGGCGCTGCTGACTCTGCATGTTTTTCCTAAAGTTCTTTGGTGTGGGCCTTTTTTGAGACGTGTGCAGCAGATTGCACTGCTGCTGTTTGCAACATATGTCTTAAGCGTATCAAGCGCGGCCAAAACAGCAGCCGCTTGGGCACCACATGCTTGACCAGACATATGTAGGAGCTCCCATGCAGTCCGTTGGCAACAGTACTTAAAAGACCCACACCAAAGAACAAGGTGGACCTCTCCTTGCTCCTCATCAGCTGGGATCTCCAACCCCACTATACCTTCAGTCCTCTCAGAAACCAGCACTGACAGGAATTAAGGTGTAGAATTAGGTGTGCCAAGTACTTGCGGGCAATCTGCTATCGCTACACCAACGTCCGATTGTAGCAGGCAAATTTCCTTACCCCGTCAGAAGAAATTTGGTCCCAGCCATCCACATGCTCAGCGGCTGAATGCTAGTTTGGCTAAATTGCTAGCACTCCAAAAGCTGACTTTTCAGCTGGTAGACCCTCTCTAACGACATGTGGAAGGCAATTTCTTGGCCTCGTTGGACAGGGTGGTCAGCGGTAAGGTGCATATTACCGCTGACTCATGGTCCAGCAGGCATGGACAGGGATGTTACCTTTCTTTCACGGTGCACTGGGTAACCCTGCTGGCAGCTGGGAAGCATGCAAGACAGGGTGCAGTATTGTTGGAGCTTGTTCCGCCACCACACCTCCAAAATTCTGGTAGTGGTGATTCTGCCACACCTCTCTCCTCCACCCCTCCTCTTCTTCTTCCTCTATGGCCTCTTCCTGTGCAGATTTGTCCTCAGAACCAGCAGTGCTCTGTAGGCATTCTAGAGGCTACACAAGCACTCAGGCAAAAAGATGCCATGCGGTGCTTGAGTTGGTCTGCTTAGGAGACAGGAGCCATACTGGGGCAGAGATTCTGTCAGCTCTGCAGGGGCAGGCTCAGAGGTGGTTGATGCCATGCCAGCTTCAGCCAGGGATTTTGGTTTGCGACAATGGCACCAACCTCCTCTCTGCCCTCCGACAAGGACACTTCACCCATGTGCCCTGTTTGGCTCATGTCCTTAATTTGGTGGTGCTGCAGTTCTTTTGCAGGTACCCGGGCTTACAGGATATCGTGAGGCAGGCCAGGAAAGTCTGTGGGCATTTCTGCCGCTCATATAATACCAGTGCTCGGCTGGATGACCTTCAAAAGGAATGCGACCTGGCCAAGAACCGCTTCATCTGTGACATGCCCACCAGGTGGAACTCAACATTGGCCATGCTGCAGCGGCTGCTCACGCAGCAGAAGGCCATCAACGAGTACCTGTGCGAGTATTTCACCAGGACAGGGTCAGGGGAGCTTGGCTTTTTTTCGCCATGCCAGTGGCTCATGATCAAGGATGCATGCACTGTCCTGTCACCATTTGAGGAGACCACAAGGATGTGAGCAGTGACAGTGCATGCATCAGTGATACTGTCCCTCTTGTCTACCTGTTAGAGCACAGGCTGTGTGGAATAATGGACAGGGCACTTGAGGCAGAACAGAGGGAGGAAGAGGAGGGCTTCCTTACCTCTCAAGGCCCCCTTTATCCAGACAGTATTCCTGCGGGCCTGCCAATCTCACAGGAAGAGGTGGAGGAGGAGGATGAGGATTGTGTTAGCATGGAGGTAGAGCCTAGCACTCAGCATCAGCAGCAGTCTTCAAGGGATCGTTTACAGTCCCCATAAACCCATAGACTTGTACATGGCTGGGAGGAGGTGGCCACGGATCAGGTCATCCTTAGTGACCCAGAGGACTCCGGATAGAATGCCTCAGCAAACCTACGCTGCATTGCCTCCATTATCCAGCAAAGCCTGCGAAAGGACCCTCGGATTCGTGTGATCAAGGAAAGGGATCACTACTGGCTGGCAACCCTGCTTGATCCATGTTACAAGGGTAAGGTTGCGGAACTTATCCAGCCATCGCAGAGGGAGCAGAGGATGAAACATCTTCGGGAGGCCTTGCAAAAAGGTTTGTGAAATGCGTTTCCAGAGCCTTAGAGGGTATACGTTTCTGGTCCTGGACAACGTGTTGCTGAGGCTTCGGTCAGTCACAGAAGGAGCGGTGGAGAAGGTGGCCGTCTGACCGATGCGTTCAGACAACTTTTTGGTCCGCAGCTCCAAGATATGATCGGCTCCAGCAACCATCGCCAGCGTCTGTTGTACATGGTGCAGGAATACCTAGGGGCAAGATCAGACTTGGAGACCTTTCCAACCGAAAATCCACTGGGTTACTGGGTCTTGAGGATGGATCACTGTCCAGAAGACCTTGCACAGTTTGCAATTGAGCTACTAGCCTGTCCTGCATCCAGCGTTCTTTCGGAACGCACATTCAGTGCTGCTGGAGGCATTGTAACCGATCACAGAGTGCGCCTGTCCACCGACTTGGTTAATCGGCTCGCCTTCATAAAAATGAATCAGTCTTGGATCACCAGCTACCAAGCACCTGATGCTGATGTAACCGAATACATTTTTTATGAATGTGAGATCCCTTGAAGACTGCCTATGCTGATGCTGAGTGACTATCCTGTTATGCCGAGTGACTATCCTATTCCTCCTCAATGTTCACGTTGATAGCTACTAAGAACATTTTTGGTTTTGGGCACCAGCACCAGTGCCTAAAGCCCAATTTTTCTGCCCCTGTTTAACAGGGGCACATAACTACAATTTTTAAATCTAATATTTCAAGGCAGGGCTTGTTCCTGCGCTCAACAGAATCTGTGAGGGGTTACAGTGTTGTGGCACCAGCACCAGTGCCTAAAGCCCAATTTTTCTGCACTTGTTTAACAGAGACGTGTAATTAACATTTTTGCTGTAATATTTTGCAGCAGGGCTCATTCTTGCACTCAACTAGAGTATCTGTGAGGGGTTGCAGTGTTGTGGCACCAGCACCAGTGCCTAAAGCCCAATTTTTCTGACCCTGTCCAACAAGGGCATGTATTTACAATTCTTGATATAATATTTCACAGCAGGGCCTGTTCCAGCGCTCACCATGAGTAACTGTGAGGGCTTACAGTGTTGTGGCAACACCACCACACCACCACCAAAGGCCCAATTTTTATGACCCTGTTCAACAGGGACATGTAATTACAATATTTGATATAATATTTCACAGCAGGGCCCGTTCCAGCGCCTAGCAAGAGTAACTGTGAGGGCTTACAGTGTTCTGGTACCACCAACACCTAAGGCCCAATTTTCTGCAGAGTATATAGGGCAGGCCCCTACTTTCAACCATCCGACTTACAAAGGACTCCTACTTACAAATGGAGGGAGACAACAGGCAGTGAGAGGAAAGGGAAATTATCTCCTGTAAGAGTTAATATGGGAAAAAGGAGTCTCCTCCACTGATTTATCACCAATCTTGGTTTCCCTTAAAAACCCCAAATTTTCTTAAAATCCAATTGTCTTTGGCACAGAAAGTGAGGTGAAATCTTCTGAACAGGGGCACAGACAGCAAAACAAATGTTACATGGGTGATAACCCTTCCCCATGTTTTAAAATAGATTTTTTGGCTGGAGCTACACTTAAAAATGTACCTGTTCCAAATTACAAACAGATTCTACTACTGTAGCGCCCTGCTCCTGATGGGCAGGTGCTATCTGTGTAAATTTAAGTTTGTCTGAAGCTGTAGTTTAGCTCAGACTAATTATGGTAAATTTATTGGTTTCTGTATCAGTTCAGCTGGATTGCGTCAGTTTCCACTTGACCGCGGGTGTCGCTGTGGCCCCCGGTAAGTGTTGGAAATGCAACAGGTTGGATGCATTGGGTACCCTTTTTACTCATAAACAGCCGGTGGGAGTGGTTCACTCACTGTGCATTCTGGGTGAGGGTATTTAAGGTACAGGCGCCAATTGGTCGGGTCTCTTTTTATCGTTGTCCCTGACCTGAAGGCCCTCCTGGCCAAAGGGGCGCTGGGGCAGCTCTGCTGCCTCGGGCCGGCTGGCTCGAGGCATTGCTACTACAGAAGTAGGCCCAGAAGCTCTGGGACTTGCTGATCCAAAGGGTGGTCCTGTGCTGTCTTACCTGCGGGGAGAAACCGATCATTTGGAGGAGACTAGGGGAGGACTTCTTTGGAGGTGACCGAGCAAATTATGCTGGTATCTCAGGAGGAGCCTGGAAACTCAATCGAAGGATGCAACCTGGATCACCTATCTCACAGTAGCCCCGGATCGGCTGAAAGAAACTGGTACTGTGCAGTTAAGCTTTAATTCTAGCAAAAGTTTGGTTACACCGTCCTGTGGCAGAGGATTGTGTAACGACCGCAATGATTATTGTTTCTCTTCAAGTCTGTGGCAGAGACTGTGTCCGAGCATTGCACCGGCTGCTAGATCAGTGAGAGAGACGTATCCGGGGAATGCTATATCCAGTTGAGGAAACCATTTGTCCTCTAGATAGAAGAAATACCCTGATCAGCAATACAAGGTACCTGAATCCCCCTTAACCATCAATCCCTCTATCTGACATTGAAGAATAAAAGAATTGCAGAAAAAGAATCTAATGCCCCGTACACACGGTCGGATTTTCCGATGGAAAATATGTGATAGGACCTTGTTGTCGGAAATTCCGACCGTGTGTAGGCTCCATCACACATTTTCCATCGGATTTTCCGACACACAAAGTTTGAGAGCAGGATATAAAATTTTCCGACAACAAAATCCGTTGTCGGAAATTCCGATCGTGTGTACACAAATCTGATGGACAAAGTGCCACGCATGCTCAGAATAAACAAAGAGATGAAAGCTATTGGCCACTGTCCCGTTTATAGTCCTGACGTACGTGTTTTACGTCACCACGTTTAGAACGATCGGATTTTCCGACAACTTTGTGTGACCGTGTGTATGCAAGACAAGTTTGAGCCAACATCCGTCGGAAAAAATCCTAGGATTTTGTTGTCGGAATGTCCGAACAAAGTCCGACCGTGTGTACGGGGCATAAGTGTTTGGTGCAGACATCATTGAATCTTTTCTCTTTAATGGGACCCTTGTGACGGACATGGTGTAACGGTGAGGTAACGGTAAGCCCAATTTAAACCAGCAGCTCCTTCAGGCGTAAGTGCTACACTACAGAACTAAGAACAAACCTACAGCCCCTGTCTTGTTTGCACTGCCTGTATACTGCTGTTCAGAGTATATAGGGCCTGAGGGCCCAACACCTTTTCTTTTTTTAATTTGTGTGCGGGGTTCCCCTAAATATCCATACAAGACCCAAAGGGCCTGGTAATGGACTGTGTGGGGGGGGGTACCCATGCCGTTTGTCTCACTGATTTTCATCCATATTGCCGGGACCCGACATTACATTAAAGCCGCAAGCAGTTTTAAATGACTTTTATTCCTTTAAAAATTTCATTTTGTGCAGGGACTGTTCTAAGCATGGGAAACCTGTGCCACTTTACAGGCATACTATAGACACCCCCCAGGTACAATATTTAAAGGAATATTTCACTTTTATTTTTTCACTTTAAGCATCATTAACCACTTCAGCCCCAGAAGGATTTACCCCCTTCCTGACCAGAGCACTTTTTTCAATTTGGCACTGCGTCACTTTAACTGTTAATTGCGCGGTCATGCAATGCTGTACCCAAAAGAAATTTGCGTCCTTTTCTTTCCACAAATAGAGCTTTCTTTTGATGGTATTTGATCACCTCTGCCATTTTTATTTTTTGTGCTATAAACGGAAAAAGACTTTTGAAAAAAAAATGATATTTTCTACTTTTTGTTATAAAAAAAAATCTAATAAACTCAATTTTAGTCATACATTTAGGCCAAAATGTATTCGGCCACATGTCTTTGGTAAAAAAAATGTCAATAAGCGTATATTTATTGGTTTCGCAAAAGTTATAGCGTCTACAAACTAGGGTACATTTTCTGGAATTTACACAGCTTTTAGTTTATGACTGCCTATGTCATTTCTTGAGGTGCTAAAATGGCAGGGCAGTACAAAACCCCCCCAAATGACTCCATTTTGGAAAGTAGACACCCCAAGGAAATTGCTGAGAATCATGTTGAGCCCATTGAATATTACTTTTTTTTGTCCCAAGTGATTGAATAATGACAAAAAAAAAAATACAAAAAGTTGTCACTAAATGATATATTGCTCACACAGGCCATGGGCATATGTGGAATTGCACCCCAAAATACATTCAGCTGCTTCTCCTGAGTACGGGGATACCACATGTGTGGGACTTTTTGGGAGCCTAGCCGCGTACGGGGCCCCGAAAACCAATCACCGCCTTCAGGATTTCTAAGGGCATACATTTTTGATTTTACTCCTCACTACCTATCACAGTTTTGAAAGCCATAAAATGCCCAGATAGCACAAACCCCCCCAAATGACCCCATTTTGGAAAGTAGACACCCCAAGCTATTTGATGAGAGGCATGTTGAGTCCATGGAATATTTTATATTTTGACACAAGTTGCGGGAAAGTGACAATTTTTTTTTTTTTTTTTGCACAAAGTTGTCACTAGATGATATATTGCTCACACAGGCCATGGGCATATGTGGAATTGCACTCCAAAATACATTTAGCTGCTTCTCCTGAGTACGGGGATACCACATGTGTGGGACTTTTTGGGAGCCTAGCCGCGTACGGGGCCCCGAAAACCAATCACCGCCTTCAGGATTTCTAAGATGTAAATTTTTGATTTCACTCTTCACTGCCTATCACAGTTTCGAAGGCCATGGAATGCCCAGGTGGCACAAACCCCCCCCAAATGACCCCATTTTGGAAAGTAGACACCCCAAGCTATTTGCTGAGAGGCATGGTGAGTATTTTGCAGCTCTCATTTGTTTTTGAAAAGGAAGAAAGACAAGAAATTTTTTTTTTTCTTTTTTCAAATTTCAAAACTTTGTGACAAAAAGTGAGGTCTGCAAAATGCTCACTATACCTCTCAGCAAATAGCTTGGGGTGTCTACTTTCCCAAATGGGGTCATTGGGGGGGGGGGGGTTCTGCCACCTGGGCATTCCATGGCCTCCGAAACTGTGATAGGCAGTGAAGTGTGAAATCAAAAATTTACGCCCTTAGAAAGCCTGAAGGCGGTGCTTGGTATTCGGGGTCCCGTACACGGCTAGGCTCCCAAAAAGTCTCACACATGTGGTATCCCCATACTCAGGAGAAGCAACAGAATGTATTTTGGGTGTAATTTCACATATTCCCATGGCATGTTTGAGCAATATATCATTTAGTGACAACTTTGTGCAAAAAAAATAAATAAATAAATAAATTTGTCTCTTTCCCGCAACTTGTGTCACAATATAAAATATTCCATGGACTCGACATGCCTCTCAGCAAATAGCTTGGGGTGTCTAATTTCCAAAATGGGGTCATTTGGGGGGGTTTTGATTTGTCCTGGCATTTTATGCACAACATTTAGAAGCTTATGTCACACATCACCCACTCTTCTAACCACTTGAAGACAAAGCCCTTTCTGACACTTTTTGTTTACATGAAAAAATCATTTTTTTTGCAAGAAAATTACTTTGAACCCCCAAACATTATATATTTTTTTAAAGCAAATGCCCTACAAATTAAAATGGCGGGTGTTTCATTTTTTTTTTCACACAGTATTTGCGCAGCGATTTTTCAAACGCATTTTTTGGGGAAAAAACACACTTTTTAAAATTTTAATGCACTAAAACACACTATATTGCCCAAATGTTTGATGAAATAAAAAAGATGATCTTAGGCCGAGTACATGGATACCAAACATGACATGCTTTAAAATTGCGCACAAACGTGCAGTGGCGACAAACTAAATACATTTTTAAAAGCCTTTAAAAGCCTTTACAGGTTACCACTTTAGATATACAGAGGAGGTCTACTGCTAAAATTACTGCCCTTGATCTGACGTTCGTGGTGACACCTCACATGCATGGTGCAATTGCTGTTTACATTTGACGCCAGGCCGATGCTTGCGTTCGCCTTTGCGTGAGAGCAGGGGGGACAGGGGTGCTTTTTTTTTTCCTTTATTATTTTTTTGCTTTTTTATCTTATTTTTAAACTGTTCCTTTCTTTTTTTTTTTTTTTAATCATTTTTATTGTTATCTCAGGGAATGTAAATATCCCCTATGATAGCAAAAGGTAGTGACAGGTACTCTTTTTTGAAAAAAATGGGGTCTATTAGACCCTAGATCTCTCCTCTGCCCTCAAAGTATCTGACCACACCAAGATCGGTGTGATAAAATGCTTTCCCAATTTCCCAATGGCGCTGTTTACATCCGGCGAAATCTAAGTCATGAAATGCTCGTAGCTTCCGGTTTCTTAGGCCATAGAGATGTTTGGAGCCACTCTGCTCTCTGATTAGCTCTATGGTCAGCTGGCTGAATCACCGGCTGCATTCTCAGGTTGCCTGTTGAGACAGGAGAGCCAGAGAAAAACACGGAAGACGGGGGGGGGCATTCCCTCCCACTGCTTGTAAAAGCAGTCTATAGGCTAATTAGCCACTAGGATTGCTTTTACATGAAAGCCGACCGCTGAAAAAAATGATACCAAGATGATACCTAAACCTGCAGGCATCATTCTGGTATAACCACTCAAAGTCGTGAATGACGTACCTGAAGACAAAAAAATGGTTAACAATAAAACACAGTAAACGGTAAAGTATAAAAAATTGCATACCTAAAAAGCAAACATGATAAAACATAATAACAATAAAACATTGCAGAATAGAATACAGTAAAAAAGAACAGAACAATAGAGAGAGAGAACAAAAAAACAACAACTATTTTTTTTATTTTATATATATATATATATATATATATATTTTTTTTTTTTTTTTTTACACTTTTTTTGTAAGTGTAACTTTTATAACTGTAACCGGTTCCAGGTTTGGGTCTCTGAAAATGCGATGGCATCTTGGGAGACCCTGTTAAGTGTGCCTAGTCTGTGCAATGCTGTACCCTACGCTAATACTCAACTAGTGAATGGTAACGTTCAAAACATTCACCAATGCAAAGACCAGGATTGTCAGGACAGGAGGGACAATAATAGCGGGTGTCATGTCTATATCCGCGCTTGCTGCAGACACAACATCTTTTTTGGGGGGGTTCGTTGGGTAGGGGTACTCGGGAGGACATAAAGAAAATGCCTCTCATGCAGCCAACTGCATTTGGTTGGGGATGTGAATGGGGGAAGTACGGGCGCTGCAGAAGCGGTGGGTTCCCAATTATTAGGATTGGCGAATGCAGCAGGAAGGACATTATGGGCACGACGGGCCTGTGTTTGTCTTCTTCTTGGTGGCAGTGGGACACTACTTGTGCTTGCCACCTCACCAGCTTGAACTGCACTTATGGGACTCGCCACGTCACCAAGTGTTACTGCAGTGCTGGTTTGACTACGACTGGGGTGTACTAGGCCACTGGTGCTTGCCAGTTCACCAAAACGCTACCAAAAAAACTGTTAGCAATCGCAGGGATCAGGCCTGACTCTGCGAACGCTGCAGTTATGCGTTTAGTGTTTTGTAAGTGACAGTGATCGATTGATACTGCACTTGGGTGGGCTGGGCCGGGCGGAGGGGCAAAACGCAGGTGCTAGCAGGTATCTGGGCTGATCCCGCTAACACTGCGTTTTTGGGAACCCTAAACTGCTGGGGATGCTAGTATAAATCTGATTGGATCAGATATTGATCCGTTCAGATACTATACCACTAAGGGAGGTGTACGGTGCGTGCATGGGTGTTAGCGCTACTGGCACTAACCTGGCACTGCCTGGGGCTGGTGCTTGCCAGTTCACCAAAACACTACCAAAAAAACTGTTAGCGATCGCAGGGATCAGGCCTGACTCTGTGAATGCTGCAGTTATGCGTTTAGTGTTTTGTAAGTGACAGTGATCGATCGATACTGCACTTGGGTGGGCTGGGCTGGGCCGGGCGGAGGGGCAAAACGCAGGTGCTAGCAGGTATCTGAGCTGATCCCGCTAACACTGCGTTTTTGGGAACCCTAAACTGCTGGGGACGCTAGTATAGATCTGATTGGATCAGATATTGATCCGTTCAGATACTATACCACTAAGGGAGGCGTATGCTGCGTGCGTGGGTGTTAGCGGTACTGGTGCTAATCTGACGCTGCCTGGGGCGATGCATATCACCGCCGGGCGATCAGGGGGCTAAACCTTTATTCGGTAATAAACGACGGGTGCCCTGACACTATCAAAAATAAACGAACTAACCAGCGTCACCCGTAACGGTTATACGGTGATCAGTGGTGAAAGGGTTAACTAGGGGGCAATCAAGGGGTTAAAACATTTATTAGGTAGTATATGGGGGTCCCTGACGCTATAAAATGCTGACGGCGAACCTAAATATTTACCTCCCTAACTAGCGTCACCAGTGACACTAATACAGCGATCAGAAAAATGATCGCTTAGTGACACTGGCGATGGGGGGTGATCAAGGGGTTAAAACTTTATTAGGGGGGGTTAGGGGGGTATCCTAGACCTAAAGGGGGCTAATACTAACTGCCCTACCACCCTAACCGTCACAAACTGACACCAATGCAGTAATCAGAAAAAAAAAACAGCTTGGTGTCAATGTAACGGGGGGGGGGGGTGATTGGGGGGTGATCGGGGGGATCGGGGGGTAAAGGGGGTGTTTTGTGTGCCTGGCATGTTCTACTGTGTGTGTGTTTTACACTCACATTGCAGTCTTCTCTCCTCGGCGCCGGAACGGAAAATACAGAGCCGAGGAGAGATGACATCATTGCCTTTGCTGCTGTTTAGCATACAGCAGCAGAGGAATGATTCTATTGGCCGGCAGCGATCGCGAGGAGGGGGCCAGGAATGGATGGCCTCCCCCTCACCTCCGATTTCCACTGGACAAAAGCCGACTACCTCGGGTACCGGGGGTGGTCCGATCGGACCCCCCACCCGCGGGAGGCAGATCACGTACAGGTACGTGATTCTACCTGCCCGTGCCATTCTGCTGATGTATATCATCGTGAGGCGGTCGGCAAGTGGTTAAAATCACTGCTCCCGGAAAAACGACAGTTTTTAAAACTTTCTTTTGCATTGATACATGTCCTCTGGGGCAGGACCTGGGTCCCCAAACCCTTTTCAGGACAATAACTTGCATATTAGTCTTTAAAATTCACACTTTTGATTTCTCTTGTTCGAGTCCCATAGACTTTAACGGTGTTCGAATTTTCGCGCAAACTTTTGGTCTGTTCCCATGTTCTGGATGTGAACCGAACCGGGGGGGGGGTGTTCGGCCCATCCCTAATCCTCAATGGATGAGAAATTGTTCAATTGTTTCATAAGATCAAGCCCCCACCGTGTACAAGCAATTCCCTTCCAGCTGTCCCTGCCATTCTTACCTTCTCTTGCGCCATCAGATCCTCACGATCGCCCACGACATAAGATGCTCGGACGAGTTTCACCAGCACACATGAACCTCTTGCATTAGAGGAATTACCTTATAAACTGTAGATCCGCATTAATACCAAAAAAAAGTTGAAGTACACTTGTGGGCTACCTAGTTATCCTGACACCAAAGCTGGCAAGAACCAGAGCTATTGTTAAAATTATAATTAAATTTACTCTCTAGAAATGTATCATTAAATTCTATTGACAAGTGTCTGTTTGGATTTTACTAGTTTGTCAAAGCTCCTCATACCAATATGAACATCACATATATGTACCGCTGTCATCACTGGGGTACTAGAGTTCAGTGGAGATTCAGAGTAGACCCAACAATGTGTCCTGTTCGCTTTCTTAGCTAGTTGCAAAACACACTTTAAAAATATAAATAAACAAAGATACTCCTTATCCTTAGTTGAGCAGCTTCTTGCAGTGGCTGGTGTGGACCCAGTTGTCCCGTCCTTCAAGCTTCTTTACAATGGCCCATTCACCTGTCACAAACTTGGCTAGAATTAGAGCGGTTAGTATTATTGGTCTGAAAATTGTGATTCTCACCATTATCATCCCTCCTTTTCCTCCTCATTACAAACTTGAGGAAGACATGCGGGGTTTAGTATGGTGCAGAAAAAAAAAACAATGAAACGGTGAAATAGCCTATGATACTTTTACTTTCTTATGTACCTGCTTTCTATGTACATACACTTTCAGAAACTCCTTGGACCTGAAAATATACTTATAAACAAAAGTTATTACTCTATCCTTCATATTTAACCTGCAAAGAATGGAAAACAATTCAACATTTGTGTATATTGGTAAATTGTCACTGACATTCCTCAAGACCCACAATAACTAAACCCTCTATAACCCTTACTTTCACATTCTTACTAAAATACAACACCCACGACACGTAAGAGGGCTGTCGCGGTAGGTTCAAACGTGTTCTTGTTACTATATACAAACAATGAGAAGACTAAAACATGAAACAAACATTTAGATACAAATGTGGGGGAGATATTTCATAATTCCCAAAACAAAAATGAAAAAAACAAAACAACCAGATGGAATGCTACCTTCACTCTTTTAGCGATAGAAAAAAATACAATGGGAAAAACACAAGAACATCTCAGAATCTTGCATGGACCAACCACACAAAGTTCAAAAACAGGCCTGAGACTTTTACTACACATCCATCAACTCACTCATCATTACAGATTTCTGAATCCACAGCTGAACTACTTTCAAGGTATTTTTATTCTGGGGTCTCTTACCTCCAGACATCAAAAGTACCCTCCAAAAGAATACACCTTACACACGAGTGGAATTTCTAACAGAGAGTCTAATGGGAGCATTTAATCGTATATTCCAATCGTGTGTATGCCCCATCTGACTTTTTCCATCGAAAATTCTGACGGACTTAGATAGTGAACATGTTCTAAATTTTTCTGACAGAACTAATTACTATCAGGAAACCCGGTTGTCTGTATGCTGTGCTGAGGTACCAAAAACAATGCATGCTCTAAAGCAAGTACAAGACGGAAGCGCTTGGTCTGGTAAAACTAGCGTTCATAATGAAGATAGCACATTCCTCACGCTGCAAATTCTGTGATCTTTTAATGCAGCGCATTCTTTTGTGCTTTATAATGCTAGAAGAATGAACTTGTTTTGCTGCTGATATTCACACAGAGTTCTCACAAACTTCTTTCTTTATTATTTCTCGTGATCTCATGAATAATATTTTATTATTTTAAAGCCAGATCTCCAGAATAATTTTTTGAAATATTTTTCAGTCATGTTTTTTTTAATTTTTTATTTTATCAAGATCTCCTCTTTTTTTGTATTATTGAAAAATTATTTTTTTTGGTGTGTCAAGTTACCACAATAACATTATCATCTTGTATTTTGTAACCTCAAGGAGGTTGGTTGGTGTCCCTTGTTAATTTGACACTGTATTTTTGTGTACCTGCATATTCAAAAACAATCTGTCCTATTTTTATAAAAACACATAGCCAAGTATTTTAAGAAAATAAACTATCCATTTATTCTGGGTAACAAAATAAAGAGGAAGGCAATGCTGGAGAAACTTTTGTAATTTGTGAAGCCTATTGGCCCCAGGGCACACATCAAGTCTGTGTAAAAAAAATTGTTATCTTGAGAAGTCCATATAATTTGGAGCCCAATCTGGTCCTGGACTTCCAGAGATCAGGACCAGCAGCAGATAACATATGTCCCCAGGCTGTGGTACTACACCAGCCTGCGTCTTCTGTCAGAACAGACTGAACCCAGGCTATCACTTTCTTCTCTTCATTGCAGGCTTCTCTCCACGCTTCCCTGCAGCCTTCCCTGCAGCCTTCCTTGAGGCTGTGGCTCTAGTGGTGGACTTGAGGCAGGAGGAGGAGGATGTGTGAGATCATATATATGGCTGTTCTTTGTCAGCTGGCCCCTCAACCCCTTCTGAATGGCCTCAAAAATAATTGCCTCACAGAGGAAGCATTGGCCCTCCTCCAATTTCAACAATCTTGTGGCTAGATAGCAGCCATAGGCCTCTTCAGCATTGGTTTGGCTTCTGAGAACATCACTCGCTTTCTTAATGAGGCCCAGTGCTGCCGCCTCCGTCCTCGTCCCCTTCCTGGGCCTTTTTGTTTGAAGGCAGAGGGGAGGCACCTGGGATTGGGTGAGGCTCCTACTGGGGCCAGCCACCTCCTGGCTGTCACTGGGCCTGCCCACCTCCTGGCTGTCACTGGGCACAGCCACCTCCTGGCAGTCACTGGACATGGCCATCTCCTGACTGTCACTGGGCATGGCCATCTCCTGGCTGTCACTGGGCACAGCCACCTCCTGGTAGTCACTGGACATGGCCATCTCCTGGCTGACACTGGGCACAGCCTCCTCCTGGCTGACACTGGGCACGGCCTCCTCCTGACTGTCATTTTCCAGACCCTCCTCCTGGCTGAGCTCATCCTGTGTATAAAAAAGCAACATAGTTTTAGTTTTTGGTTCATCAATCACACACAATTTTTAGCTCATGACTTGCAAAATAAATGTTAATACATAGAAAAGACTATCATTCTGACCCCAGCATTTTTCATTCTTGTCCCAATCATTTTTGGCCACTACTGTCTATTGATATGTAAATCACTTGCTTTTAAATCATTAATTAGTTATCAATTATAACATCTAGTTAATATCATTAATATTAGGACAATAAATCTGTAGTAAAATAATATACCTGGCTCCAGCTGGGCGCATCCACTTCTTCCAGGAAGGAAGGCCCAGGTTGTTCCTCGTCAGACTCTGCTGGGGTTGAGGGAAGGGTGGAGGGAAGGCTACAGGGAAGGGTAGAAAGTGATTCCCTGCCTTCAGTCTGGTCATCCAGAAACCGCAGTTTGTTGAAGTACCATAGCCTGGGTACATACACTTGCGCTGCTGATGCTCCTGATCTGAGTGATTTCTGGATCTCATTATGCTCCTTCTTGTATATGTTCCTCAAGATCCCAATTTTACTTTCCAAAAACTGGATGGTTGCATTGGGGACCTGAGTCTTCACAAATTCCAGAAGTTTCTCCAGCATTGTCCTCCTAGCTTGTTTATTATAATATAAGATGTTTTTCACCTCCCACAAATTCCTCATCTCCCTGTATCTGTCTATGAAACTGGCCATGAATTCTGGGTCCTTAAAGTGATTCATCTTTGCTGTAAGACAATACACAAGACAAAAACACTAATGTCAGCCTAAATTATCATATCCAATATAGGCCTCAATCTTGAAGCAGTATTGGCCACTGTGATGGGCCAAGTTCAAATTTTACCTTCGTTTAGGACGCTCACCACTTCCGTTTGTTTGTCCTCCACACACAGATCGTACGTACGACACATGTGTGTTAGCTTGATATACACTGCGCATGCGTGAAACTCCGCCTATGTCATCCACCCCTGATGTTCTTGCTCAAATATTCCCCGCCCCTTCTTTCTTCGGCGGAGACAAAGCAGGTGCAGTACCGAGGAGGAAAGCCCAGAGCCCAAAATGACCCGATCCCGGAGGAAGAGATTTAAGGCCTCCAATATGGCCTTTATAGAGATGGTGGACGACTATGATGGGAAGCATGGACCGTACACCAACCCTAATTTGCCCAAGGCCAAGATCATGACAAAAGTTGTGAAGAGTCTGCGGCAGAATTTTGGGGTACGACGCTCCAAGGATCAATTAAGGAAACGCTGGTCTGACCTGAAACTGAGGGAGTTGGATCAGTATAGAAGAATAAAGAAAGTGCTTCTAAAAAGTAAGTACTTGTGTGTTCATATCACTATTATTACTTACATGCTGCTCCATGTGCTTTTCTTTACTGCTGTACAGTTTAAAATGGCTACTTTCATGTTCGTGGGCACAGTAATTGGTCATACAAAACATTGTTCGCTCATTAAATACGATGTTTTGGGCAGATACAGGTTAAATAAATTTGGTCATGCCTATTTGTATGAAATTAATTTTTGTAAATTGCTGTCTAGATGTGTTTGTAACTAGAATGAAATGCAAGCTTGATTCAGTGTAATGTAAGGAGAGGACACTCAGCAGCTGTTTACACATCTGGACTCAGGAGCACTAATGTGGGACACAAGAACAAACTTTTTAGGGTGTCACACACAGGTGCTCCAGTGGATACTTGGGGTATCTCCATATGTGAAAATTTTCGCAAAAAGGTAAGTATTTCAGCTTTGGTAAGGTAAAAAATCATGTCTTCAGCTTGGAACTCTGCCCAAAACAGACAATTGTACCCCACTTCCCAGCAATGTTTCATATTCCGATTTCTGGACTGAAATATCTGTGTGCTAGGGGAGTGGCCTGGACAGCAATGGTGTAGGTTGCAAATAGTGAGAGCTCCGCTGTCCCAGACTCCTATTTACCATCCTGACTGAATCCTGCACATCCTATGCCTTACCTTGCACCTGGGGATCCCTCCTGCCTCCTATGCTGATTTTGGAGCCTATCAGCCCGCTGGAGCACTGCACGAGGCCGCTGTGGCACGGACCTCCGGATCGGCATTGGTCCTAGGAAAGGCCGCAGCTTCGGCCTAGTTCCTGGAGTGGTGGCCATCTTGCTGCACCCGGCGGAGGCCGAAATACACCCCACGGACCTCCCAGATGGCTGTGAACTCGGCCCTCTCCTGTAAGACCCTCCAAAACACCTGAGGCCACGGTAGGGGTACCTTTTATATACAATAATTGCCCTGAGACGGGCCGCGGCTTAGGCCTGTATTCAGGAGTGGTGGCCATCTTGTTACACCCAACGGCGGCCTTAGGGAGATATCCTGAGCATTCTAAGTGTCCTGTGCCCCTGCCCCTCCTAAAACGTTCTCTGGGCTGCCTGTGACTTCTGTCCAGGTACAAGTACATCCAGCTTCGGCTTTGGGGACGAGACTTAGGCCTAACTTCCGGAGCGGCGACCATCTGGCATTACCTGGGGATGGCCTGGCTGCCTGCATTCCAGAGCAGAGAGGGAACATGTCCCCAACGAAAAGGAATTCCGAGGCGGTGGATAAGTTGGCAAAATATCGCCATCAAGACCAAGACCCGCAAAAAATGACGAGGGCACGTGCTCAGCGGCGGACCATCAGGGCGCGGACACAGCTAAGGTCCTGGATGCCATTGCAACACTGCAGGGGATGCTCACCGCCAAAATAGATGAGGTCAAGATCGACATCTCCCTGCTGCCCCAAGACCTATCTAAGGTAAAGGATAGGGTTACCGAAGCTGAGACACGCATCGGAGCAGCGGAAGACATCTTGCACCCCCTGAGACACACCACGGAGGACCTGCAGCACCATATTCAGCAGCTCACCAAGATAATATGGATAATCGTCTGAGATGCTGCAACCTCCGGTTTATCGGTTTACCAGAGAAGGCTGAGGGCACCAACCCCGCTGAATACTTGGAATCCCTCCTGATTCAACAGGCTTCTTCTGCTATGTTTGCAGTGGAACAGGCACACCACATCCCAGCAAAGCCTCCTCCTGTGGAAGCCCCCCCCAGAACTTTTATTGCCAAGTTTCTTAACTTTAGAGATAGAGATAAAATCCTTCTGCTAACCAGAGAGAAGGGTAACATCACCTTGGGCAACGGCCATGTCGCAGTGTTTCCCGACTTCTCTAACGAAATCCAAAGAAAGCGAGCACAGTTCCAAGATGTCAAGAGGCGGCTCAGGGCGGTGCACCTTAAATATGCCATGTTGTTCCCGGCCAGACAGAGTGGAGGAAGATGGCAGAACCATATTTTTTAAAGACCCGAAGGCGGCAGTACACTGGCTGGATCAACACGGACGTCCGGATGGATGAACGGGTATGCAACATGTTACTGTGAGTACTGTCACTATTGTTATTTGTTGGCGTGCCCCTTCTTTCTTCTGAATGTCCCCTCCGTTGTGGGGGTACTCCTAATTCTTCATTTGCCTTTTTTCTACTCCCCCCATCTTTATAACACTCGCATTACTGAATGTGGGAGCGGAGATTACCTCCTTTTTTGAAGTTGGGGGCCCGATCCTTGTACCCCCCTTGGGGGGGAGGAGTTTGATTTCTTGATAATCCTGGACACTCGGCTTTGGGCCTGGAGCTTTTTTTGGACCATAGAGCTTATCACCCTGTGCATCTCATTGCCCTCACAGCATATACATGGGGATACTGTGGGGTGGAGGCACTTGGACTCTGATACATCAGGATGACTGTATATCCTTGCAGCGAGAGCCTCACTCGGATGGAGAAAGAGACAAAGGTCATGTTTTGTGCCCTAACCTTGCTTCACTCAGTGAATAACCGCCCCCATCATGTTTGCAACTCCCTTTTTCTTTTTCTTACTATTTTGTACTTTTTTGCTCATTATATTCTAAGTGTTGTACCTCCAGCTAATGTTGCTGGCTGGAAGATGATCTAAATAAGGGTTGCATGGGAATGTATGCTTCCGCCAAGTTGGGGGTGCGAGAAGTTGGGAGGGAAGGAAAATGCTGGATCTTTTGATCAGAGCATTGGGAATGTTAGCACCGTTGTGCACATGTTCTTTACTTGGAATGTTCTTAAACAAATACTTATTACATATGCAATGTGTTGGTTTACTTGCGGGATGGGTGTGCTGCCTTGGTTTGGGGAGGAGAGGATGCCCTGCCGATCCACATACGATATATGTGCATATGAACACCATGGCTGACATTAAATTTATGATGTGGAATGTGCGGGGCATGCGGGATAAGATTAAAAGGACAGCAGTGTTACAATATTTGAAAAGTCAAAAGGTGGATATTGTCGCATTGGTGGAGACACATGTCACGGGTCACTTACAGGTGGCCCTGAAGCGTCCTTGGGTGGGGTGGGCCTACCATAGCACCCACACAAATATGTCTAGAGGGGTAACAGTGTTGATTGCAAAATCTACACCTTTTGAGTTGGTCTCCATGGTGTTGGATCGACAGGCAGGTACCTCTTTCTACATGCAATTGTGGGGGCCACCCCTTATTGATATTGGCTAGCTATATCCCCCCTCCATATAGGGCAGATGTGGTCACAGAGGGTCTTGCATTTATAGCGTTGTACCCATCCATACCAGTAGTGTGGATGGGGGATTTCAATCACACGATGACTCCATCCCTTGACCGCCCGGCACGGGCTGAAACCAGACCTGATGAACCACTGCATACTAGGTTGTACCGTACACTGAATGAGTTTGCCCATCTTGACGTGAGGAGACATGCTAACCCCACGACTAGAGCATACACTTGCCACTCAATAAGTCACAACACCATGTCCAGGATAGACTACATACTCATTTCTAGGGCCCTTTTGCCAAAAGTCACGGGCTCAGGATTTGCTCCTAGGACCCTGTCAGACCACTCTCCGCGCTGGTTGACGGCATCCTTGCGAGTAGCTCCTTCCACGAGGTGCTGGCAGCTAAACCCTCATTGGTTATTACTTCTTACAGACCATGACTCCATTGCCAGGGAGCTGCTCTTCTTTTTTGGAGGGTATACAGGGACCCCTTGCCCTCACTATACACTGGGACGACTTTAAAAATCATGCCCGTAGAATATTATCCTCCAGAATAAATAAGTTAAAACGAGAGTCCAACACTGTACTTCAACTCACATCTGACAAACTACAAGAATTAGAAGAGGCCTATAGTTCTAACCCGGAAAACCTGGACAGAGTGAAACTGCAGACCTGACTAGTCACGCAACTGCACACTGAGAAGGCTAAACAGGCAGAGGGTGTATGAGCAGGGTGAAAGGGCGGGGAGACTGCTGGCCTATCTGGCTCACATGGACGATAAGCCCCCAGTCGTGGTGTCGCTTGTTGACCCAGACGGGTGTAATATAACCAACCCAGAACAGGTGGCAGAGCAATTTAGACAATTCTATGGCAATCTCTATAAATCCCAACACACATACACGCAAAGGGAAATTCAATCATATTTATCTTCCATACAGTTCCCCCAGCTGAATCGAGAACAAGTTGAGCTTCTTGATGCACCTATTACCGACCACAACATCACGGAAGCAATCGCACAACTGGCTAAATCTAAAGCTCCAGGGATGGATAATTTGCCTCTGGAATTTTATGTCACTTACTCGGACATATTGGTCCCCAAGCTGAAAGTCTTATACCAGTCTATATTTGATCAGAACTTACTCCCTGAGTCTATGCAAGAAGCCCAAATCATGGTTCTCCCCAAGCCAGGAAAAGACCTGCATCTCCCTGAATCCTACAGGCCTATCTCACTCCTGCAGGTAGATATTAAAATCTTAGCTAAAATCCTGGCTTCTAGATTAAACACTGTTATCCTGACTTTAAATCATACGGACCAAACGGGCTTTATGCCGGGAAAAAATACAGCCATGAATATTAGGCGACTTTATATGAATATCCAAGCCCGACACGATAACTCAGGAAGAGGGTGGTGGTGGCGTTAGATACAGCTAAGGCCTTTGACTCTGTGGAATGGCCATTTTTGTGGGAATGTTTGCATAATTATGGCTTTGGGGCACGCTTTATAAAATGGGTACAGCTTCTATATCAGACACCCAAGGCGAAAATCTTTGTGAATGGATGGCTCTCTGAGCAGTTTACACTTGAGAGGGGTACTCGACAAGGGTGTCTCCTCTCTCCCTTACTGTATGCGCTGGCAGCGGGGCCACTGGCCATTGCCATCAGAGCACACCCTGATATTCAAGGTCTGCGCTGGGGCCCTACGGTCAATAAAATAGGAATGTATGCTGAGGACACCATACTATACTTAGCAGACCAGGGACCATCACTCCAAGCAGCGTTAAGACTTATTGAACAAATGGGGGATACTCGGGATTACGTATAAATTGGGACAAGTCTCAGATTCTTCCAATAAATGTATTCCCTCCCCCTTTCACAACTCCCCATTACCACTTGCTAGAGTATCCAAGATAGATAGGAATCTTTTGATTTCAGAACAACCTAAACGTAACCATGATAATAAACATAAGTGGTCGTTCCTTACCAATTTTTCAATTCAGTATAAACAGATTAAGGACATCATTCATAGGCACTGGAAGGTACTGAAGAACGATACAATTTTGGGTCCTACCCTTCCTGAACATGCAGGGATAGTTTATAGGGGTGCTATGCCTTTAAAAGGACAGATTGTGCACAACATAATAGATCCCCCCAGTCCCCCCTCGTTTTTTCATAATCTGAAAGGTTTCTTTCCATGAGGTGCAGGGTGTGCAAACACAATGCACACCGACCTGGAAAAATTGAGACCTTCGGATCAACTACTACTGGCAAAGAATATGACATCAAACATTTCGTCACATGTTCGACGAGGTATATTATATACCTCATCACATGTCCCTGCGGGAAACAGTACGTGGGTCGGACCATACGTACGTTTGCCATAAAGGGTTAATCAACATATAAAGGCTATTAAGAAGGGACGCACTAATCATAGCGTACCCAATCATTATTTGCTTTGTCATAATCAGAATCCAATAGGTACTAAATTTCAAATTATAGACAAATTTGTACCTCATTGGAGGGGGGAGTCGAATGTAAGAGGAGTATCCAGGCTCGAGACTTTTTGGATACACCAGCTGAGATGTTACATGCCACATGGACTTAACTTGGAGTGGGACATTAATTCTTTTATTAATCAGTCATAATTTTTAGATTATTGTAGATGGTCTTGGTTTCCTGTATTACAATTTTTACATTGTTTATTTTTATTTTTATTTCTATTTCTCTTTATGTTCAACTTTGGATTGGATGGCACATATTCGTAGTTACATATGTTTTGAGCATTCAGTCTTACATGTCCCTTAATATAATATTAACAGGGATAGGTCTGGTTTATTTATTACCAATTCACTGTTTGGTTTTTGTCTATAGTCATATTTGTATCTCACATCTGATATTGCTTTTTGCATTCTTATAACCTTTCTTGTTGCATGATTAAGCTTTTAGATTGGCATACTGACTTCCTTGATTAATACCCAAGATCTTATATTTATGGTCTACAGATAAGTTTTCACTTATAATAGATATAATTTGTGGCTGCTCAAGCTTAAAACACTGCAGTCAACCTTTCTGTTCCACTTCCTGCCTTGATGACTCATTTGGAGTGCATATGCGTTCCAGCGACCTCACGGTCGTGTTCCGGTTCCTGGTTCTCAATGATCACACGCACCCCAGGTACGTCGGACGTCGATACATGACGTGGGTCACGTGCACGCCATATGCCCTGCCGGTTGGCATCTGGTTGGCTGCAGAGGAATTGACGTTCCTAATGAATGAGAGCGCCGTCAGATTGGAGAGTCACATTGAGGCTTGGTTGTGTAAGATAGGCGCTTTACCTTTATTGGATAGATACGGGAACACATGATCCTGCATTTGTACGCACGCTGTATATCCAGGAAGTCTGTCACGTACCTGGTGATGGAGTCTGATATGCAGAGGACGGCCTCTCTTACAGCTCTGACTTGGAGCCCCTGATAGAGCTGACAGGAAGCACCAAGATGCAGAGTCACACGAGTGCCTGGCGGGATCACTGAACCTGGAGCTGGATCGGAGCACTCGGCCGGGCTGTAGAGGTGTCTGTAGGAATCCCAGAGCAGTGGTGGGCAGGTAGCTGGAGTGAGTAGACAACCAGTCCCCACAGGCAGAAGTGTAGGTGCAGCAGAAGGGATGGTGGCACCCTCGAGGCTGAAGAGAAGGCTGGTACAGGCAGGCCGGGTCATACACAAACGGGCACGTCAGGAACAGAGGCTGAAGCGGAAGCAGAATCAGATTACAGGCCGGGTCGTCAGCAGACTGGCAGCGAAGTGGCAGAAGGAGCAGGCAAATGCAGAGTAGAGGACAAGCCGGGGTCGGATGCAGGCAGGAAACAGGAATGTCAGGAAGCAAGCCGGGTCACAACAGGAACGGAAGTCAAGTAGGTAATTGCAGGATACACAGGGAACGCTGTAGAGCAGACAGCACTGAGTCTGGAAACTGACTGAGTTTAAGTAGCCTGTTTGGGTGTCAAAAATCTGTCACAGGGTGTGTGTGCACCAATGGAATTCTGACAGGGGCAGAGGTAACAGGTCATCTTCTTCGGCAGCCATCTTGGGTGCTGGCATGCCCTTCCTGACAGGCAGAGGTAACAGGTCGTCTTCTTCGGCAGCCATCTTGGGTGCTGGCATGCCCTTCCTGACACTGCCCCCCCAAAGGGCAACCTCCGGATGCCCAACCTGGCCCACTTGTCAGGATGGGAGTTCTTAAAAGCTTGAACCAAATTTTGGGCATGGATATTATCTTCAGGTTCCCAGGAGTTGTCCTCTGGCCCATACCCTTTCCATTTTATCAGGAACTGGATCTGATTTCTTATCTTCCTGCAGTCTAAGATTGTTTCCACCTCAAACTCTTCCTCCCCGTCAATAATTACAGGTTCAGACGGGCCGGAACTTCGTCCTGGGAATGGGTCAGGAATGGCAGGTTTCAACAAGGTTATGTGGAACACAGGGTGGATTCTATATGACTCAGGCAACTCTAATTCATACGCAACCTCATTGATCTGTCTCTTCACCAGAAATGGTCCTATAAATTTAGGGCCCAGTTTCTTCGAGGGACAGGCCAGTTTCAAATTAGTAGTTGCTAGCCACACTTGGTCACCAGGGTTCAAGATCAATTCTCCCCTTCTTTTTCAGTCAAAAACTTCCTTATTGTATGCCTGTGTCTTGGCCATTGTTTCCTGTAGCAGTTTGTTATTGGCGTTGAAGAAATTTATAGTTTCGGAAACAGCTGGTACAGGGGAATCTGGAATTGTATTAGACAAAAAAGAAGGGTGGAAACCGTAGTTTGCAAAAAATGGAGATTGCTTTGTAGCAGAGTGTACTGAATTGTTATAAGAAAACTCGGCCAGGGGAAGCAGAGAAGCCCAATCGTCTTGAGAAAATGAGGAGAAACATCTCAGGTACTGTTTGAGGGTTTGATTAGTCCTCTCTGTCTGCCCATTCATTTGTGGGTGATATGCAGAAGAAAATGAAAGTTCAATCCCAAGTGCATCACATAAGGCTCTCCAGAATCTGGATGTAAACTGCACCCCACGGTCGGACACAATATTGGCCGGAATCCCGTGAAGCCTTACGATCTCCTTGACAAAGGTTTGAGCTGTTTCTCGAGCAGATGGTGTGCCCTTCATGGGCAGGAAGTGTGCCATCTTAGATAGTCTACCGACAACTACAAAAATGGTGTTGTGGCCCTCATATGGGGGAAGTTCTAGAATAAAATCTATTGAGATCATCTTCCAAGGTCTACTGGGGACAGGTAAGGGTTTTAGCAGACCCCAGGCTCTGGATCTGCTGGTTTTAATGCAAATGCAAGTGGTACAAGATTCCACATATTTCCTACAATCTTTTTCCACCCCAGGCCACCAAAATGTCCGTTGTACTAATTCAGTTGTCTTGCCAATGCCAAAATGACCTGCCAGCACATGATCATGGCATCGCACCAGGATGGCCATTTGGAGGTCTTCCGGCACAAAGACCTTGTCTTCATGCCAAAGTAGCCCATACTTTGCCAGTAGAGAGACCCCGGCTGGTGAAGGGTTCCTTACTAGAGTTTGTTTAATTTGTTTTATTAACTCTCCTTGAAGTAACAGGAAGTTCCCAGGGGATAGAATGGTATCCGGAGATGAGATTTCTTCAGGTTTGCTGAACATGCGTGATAACGCATCGGGTTTTGCATTCTTGGATCCATGCCTGAATGTTAAGTGAAAAGTGAATCTAGAAAAGAATAGTGCCCACCTGGCTTGTCGGGGTTTCAATCTTTTTGCTGTTCTTAAATACTCAAGGTTCTTATGATCGGTATAGATCAAGATTGGGTGTGTGGCCCCCTCTAGAAGGTACCTCCATTCCTCCAGGGCGGCTTTGATGGCCAAAAGTTCACGGTCCCCGATGTCGTAGTTCCTTTCGGCATTTGACAGCTTGCGGGAAAAAAAAGCAACTGGATGCAGTAGGGCCTTAGCTCCCCGCTTCTGAGACAATATTGCTCCTACCGCTGTTTCTGAGGCGTCTACTTCCAAGACATAGGGCAAGGCTGGGTCAGGGTGTTTCAGGACAGATGCAAATGTGAAAAGTCTTTTTAGGGTGTCAAAAGCTTTCTGAGCTTCCAGAGACCAAGAGAATCTTGTACCTTGTTTGGTTAAACTTGTAATGGGGGATATGATTGCAGAAAAATTTCTGATGAATTTTCGATAAAAATTTGCAAACCCCACGAAATGTTGGACACCCTTCTTATCACTGGGAGCAGGCCAATCCAGGATGGCTGTAACCTTCTGGGGATCCATCTGGATGCCTTCGGTGGAAATGATTAAACCCAAGAATTGGATGCTTTGGCGTTCAAATACACATTTCTCTGGTTTTGCATAAAGTCTGTGTTGTTGAAGGCGACTCAATACATTCTTGACGTGACTACGGTGGTGATCTAGAGAGGGAGAGAAGATTAGTATATCATCAAGATAAACAACAACAAATAGATCCAGGAAATCTCGGAAGACATCGTTGATGAAGTGCTGAAAGGTAGCTGGGGCATTGCAAAGTCCAAAGGGCATCACAAGGTATTCAAAATGCCCAAACTGTGTGCGGAACGCCGTCTTCCATTCATCCCCCTCTCGTATGTGAACCAGATTATAAGCACCCCGAAGATCCAATTTTGTGAAAATGGTGGCCGTACCGAGTCGCTGGAATAATTCAGGCACAAGTGGAAGAGGGTAATGTTTTTTTACAGTGATCTTATTAAGTTCACGGTAGTCCACACAGGGCCGTAATGAGTGGTCCTTTTTTTCTACAAAGAAGATCCCCGCACTGGTAGGAGAGGTGGAGGGGCGAATAAACCCCTTTTTAAGGTTGTCATCAATGTAGTCTTTCAAAGCAACAAGTTCAGATTCAGATAGAGGAAAGATCCTGCCAAAAGGAACTTCAACCCCAGGAAGGAGCTCAATTGGACAGTCATAAGCCCTATGAGGAGGAAGCATTTCTGCCCCTTTTTTGCTGAAAACAGAAAGTCGTGATATGCTACTGGAATGACTTGGCAGGCTTCGGACTCCAAATCGATGCACAGCAGGGGAGATTGGTCCTGATGATTCTCTTGCCAACAATGCTGAAGGCAATAGGGGGAAAGAAACTTGATTTCTTCTGTAACCCAGTTAATGTAAGGGTTATGAGCTTTTAACCAAGGCATACCCAGAAAGATTGGGAACAGAGGGGAAGCGATTGCATCTAGGCGTAGAAGCTCTTGATGGTTCTCGGCAATGGTGGTAGATAATGGGATGGTTTCATGAGTAACCAATTCAGATTTAATGGTGGATCCGTCTGCCAGATGTACAGAAAGTCTCTGAGCCTTGGGTAATAGAGGAATTTGATGTTTGGCAGCAAAAGCTAAATCTATGAAACAGCTGCCAGCTCCAGAGTCAATTATAGCGGGGGTCTGGATAGTTCCTCCTGGGAGCTGTAACAAAATGGGAAGAGCAAGATGAGCAGAGTGATTGGGTAGAGATGGAGGAGAAGCGGATGTAACTGAGAGGCACTTGCGGATCTTGACCGGACAAGACCTCACATAATGTCCTGATCCTCCACAGTACAGGCAAAGATTTAGCTGGCGTCTGCGCTGGCGTTCTTCTGTAGTCAGAGAAGGATGGAGGAGACCAAGCTTTATGGGTTCAGGTGCGTCTGAAGCGGATGCGGCAGGAGCAGGTGAAGCGGGACTGAAAGAACCAGACACTCGTGGAAGCATCCATACTGGACGGGACTGGTCGTGGCTCATTCCAAACTACGTTCCCTTAAGCGACGGCCAATCTGGATTGACAAATTTATAAGTGTCTCCAAGGTGGAGGGGACACCTGTTCGTGCTAGCTCGTCCTTGAGATTATCAGAAAGGCCCATGCGGAACTGGTAATGCAGGGCAGCATCGTTCCAGTTAGTGTTGGAACTCCAGTGCCTGAATTCTGAAACATAGACCTCCACGGCCCTGTGACCCTGCTGAAGCGTGTGAAGGGTGGCTTCTGCAGTAGCGGCTTGCTGGGGGTCTTCATATAACTGAGCCATGGCTCCAAAAAAGGAGGCTAAGTCCGTCAGAGATGTGTCCTTTTGTTCAAGGAGTTGGTTAGCCCAGGCCTGTGGTTCCCCCTGAAGCAAGGAAATGACAAACCCGACCTTGGTGGCTTCCAGGGAGAAGGTTCGTGGTTGTAGCGAAAAATAGAGTTTGCATGCATTGTGGAAGGCTCTGAACTCATTGCGTTCTCCGTGGAACTTTTCAGAAGTTGGGACTCTGGGTTCAGGTGGTAGAATAACGACTGCAGGAGCTGCTGGCATCCCAGAAGTGGAAGGTGCTTGAGCAACAGAGGCAGACAAGGTCTGTATTTGGCCTTCCAGCTGGGTATAACCCTGTTGTAAGTCCTTTACAGCTTGTGTTAATCTGGCTAGGTGTTGACAGAGTTCCTCCATAGGAGAGGGTCCTTGCACAGGCTCAGACATGGCTGTCTGCTACTGGGACGTACCTAGTGATGGAGCCTGATATGCAGAGGATGGCCTCTCTTACAACTCTGACTTGGAGCCCCTGATAGAGCTGACAGGAAGCACCAAGATGCAGAGTCGCACGAGTGCCTGGCGGGATCACTGAACCTGGAGCTGGATCGGAGCACTCGGCTGGGCTGTAGAGGTGTCTGTAGGAATCCCAGAGCAGTGGTGGGCAGGTAGCTGGAGTGAGTAGACAACCGGTCCCCACAGGCAGAAGTGCAGGTGCAGCAGAAGGGATGGTGGCACCCTCGAGGCTGAAGAGAAGGCAGGTACAGGCAGGCTGGGTCATACACAAACGGGCATGTCACGAACAGAGGCTGAAGCGGAAGCGGAATCAGATTACAGGCCAGGTCATCAGCAGACTGGCAGCAAAGTGGCAGAAGGAGCAGGCAGATGCAGAGTAGAGGACAAGCCGGGGTCGGATGCAGGCAGGAAACAGGAACGTCAGGAAGCAAGCTGGGTCACAACAGGAACGGAAGTCAGGTAGGTAATTGCAGGATACACAGGGAACGCTGTAGAGCAGACAGCACTGAGTCTGGAAACTGACTGAGTTTAAGTAGCCTGTTTGAGTGTCAAAAAGCTGTCACGGGGTGTGTGTGCACCAATGGAATTCTGACAGGGGCAGAGGTAACAGGTCATCTTCTTCGGCAGCCATATTGGGTGCTGGCATGCCCTTCCTGACAGGCAGAGGTAACAGGTCGTCTTCTTCGGCAGCCATCTTGGGTGCTGGCATGCCCTTCCTGACAAAGTCAGTCCGCACGCTGTGAAATCAGTTGTTTATGTGTTGTAATTTAAATATTTGTATATAAGCGTGGTAGTGGCAGGTTGGTACATACCCCAGCAGAAGTCTTAGATGAAACGCGTAGGGTTTTTTTGCTGTACCCAGCCACTTGTTTACCACGCTTTTTTAATACTTGTTTATTCGATTCTATTTGATATGCTTTTATTGATCATCTGATGACTCTGTTTTGTCCAATAAACTCCAATTGATTTTTTGGATTTACACTATGTGGAGGCTCCCTTTTTTTCTTTTTTATATATGGTGATTATGGCTTGTTCACACTGCTGAGTCAGAGGATCTCCCCAGCTATCCGGGCAGACACCTGGCCCCCAACCTAGGAGGAGGATCCTGTCCCTACAGACCGCACTCACATTGTCATTCGGTGTATGACAGCCTAAGCCTTGATGACTCACCGCCCTTGGCCTGTGAGTCCACCGGTGCTGGTAAGACTACCCCGCCTTCTTCTATGTTTAGGATCTCTATTGGGAAGAATATTATTTCATCTCTGGTCCATCATTTTTGTTTGAACATTATATGAGAAATTATGGGACTGTCACTTCATATGAGTTTTTGAACTTGTTTTGAGAATAAGATCACAGTATTTGAGTTATATTTAATTTTTTTGATGTCAGCACTGTTTCACTTTGCAAAAACAGAAGAGAGAGGCGCCTCTGGGTGTAGACTAAAAACTGTTTTTTATTTATAAAAGAATAGTGATCAAACTCACATTTTTGAAGTCATCAAAAGAGCATATAGATGTGAGCAGGTTCTGAAGGGATCATCATCCATCAAGAAGTCAGGTCAGTCAAAAACAACTCCTGGCTGGAGGCTCTGTCTGTGTGTGGGGAGAGGTACCGCTGAGATGTGAGGCCGGCCGCAGAGGTGACAGATCACAAAACACGGCAGAGAGCATGGAAGGTAAAAACATACGGCGAGGAGTGATGACGTCACTGGTCGAGCGACGCATTGCCGGGCGTACGAGCTGTGGTGACAGGACAGCCACTCCCCTTCATCAGTCACTTTGCACATTGCATATATTGCTTACTCCACTTTATTGATTAATTTGCTGCAGCCAGGCTTGATTGGTTATCCACACTCACTCATATAAGAGGGTTGTTTCATTTATATTATGATAAGATTTCATTAATATGATGAGATATGCACATGCACATTCACCTTAGATGTGTCATATTTGCATGTGAGGTACACCTCTTACTTTGTATGTGAGATTTGTGACTGTTATCCTTTTGCACAGTGCGAATATTTATGGGTTTGATACATTGTCATTGGCGATAGCCCTAGGTTGCTTGCATTTGAATTACACACTATTAGCCCTACACTTTATTCTGTTAACTATCCAAGATTAAATACTTGGGGGTGGAGGTAACCAGGGACCTGGTAGACTATACACCCCTGAATATAACCCCTTTGTTTAACTTATTAAAAAATAAAACACAGACGTGGTCCAGATTGTTATTAGGGGTGATGGGGCGTGTAAATTTAATTAAAATGATCATACTACCCAAAATTCTTTATCTGATATGGCACGCCCCCCTATATATTCCCCTAAAAATCTTTAAGCAGATGGAAGCTATCCTAAATTTGTTTGTCTGGGGAAATAGTGGACACAAGCTAGCTTGGCAAACCCTTAAAAACCTCACAGACATGGGGGGTGTATCTCTCCCGGACCTCCAGGACTATTATTTAGCCTCGCAGCTTTCCCACATATACCACTTCCATACGTCGGAAATGCAACGCTATAGATCTTTGTGTGACAAACCAGGACACCCGGCGTATACACCCATTCAGGCTATACTTCGGGGGAAAAAAACACAAGGTCCTTCTGCGCGGTACAATGCGGGCATGTTGCTACATCACCAAAGGGTATGGGAAATATCTCTAAAGAAGCAGAATGTGGGGAAATTTCAGTCCCACACCCCACTGTGGCTTAAAAGTCATATGCCGGAACTGGAAACAGTTCCAAATTCGATAGTTTGTGCTAGACATGGAATATTGTATCTCCATCAGGTTCTGTCCACCTCTGGGCTCAAGCAGTTTCAGACTCTCAAGGAGGAGTTTTTCCTTCCACATCAACTAGCGTTTAAATACCTGCAGCTCCACCACGCACTTAGAGCCCAATTGCCGGACTTGGATGTAGAGATGGAGCCTCCCCCTGTGCTGAATATAGTTGTGGGAAATGACCCCTCTAAGCTTATATCACATTTATATTACACAATTAGACAACGGGGTGCAGCTGCTGTTTCACACAAGGCCAAAACGGTATGGGAACAGGACGTAGGACTTATAGATAACACTGACTGGGCTGATACTTTAGAGGGAACCAAGACGGTGTCCCCCAAGCTGTCCGACACACAATTGTATATAGTACACAAAGCCTATCTGACCCTGGTGAGATTGGCAAAGTTCCAACACACGCCGACGTGTCGCCTGTGCACAGCTGACCCGGGCTTGTTTTACCACCTCATATGGAGCTGCACACACGTTCAGACATATTGGATGCAGGTTGTCCGTTTCCTCCATGATATTATGGGATCCCCTGTGGTGCTGGACCCTAAGCTATGTATTTTGGGGCTATTGCCAGATGTGGAGGTGGACAAATACCACACAAAGACCTGTGTATAATGGTCCCAAATCCAGTGCAGCATTCCCCTACACCAAAAACACGGTATATTTATAAGTTGGAATAATCTGTTGCATAACTTACGGCACATGTGAATATATCTGAATGTATGCCCTGTAATATTCCTGCATATTTAATTGTGATGTTACAATATGTATCTGACCTTCTGTGGCTATATGTACCCGATTGACTTGTAAAATGTTTTTATATTAATAAAGTTGTTTTTTTCCAAGTAAAAAAAAAGAAATATCTGTGTGCTAAGTATACTTTTTGTTTCATTCTCAAAGGGGTGAAAAGACTCGGAGGACACCACTCATCAGAGGACACCAGGGACCCTCCAACTCACCAAGAAGGGGAAATCAGACCAAGACCCCCCGAGGATCTGGATGAAGGAGAGGTGGAGGAAGTGGGCGAGATTGACACCCAAACAGGTGAGTGTCTGACACCCCAGCTTCAGGTAATATATGTATGCCTGCATATTCATAATACATGTTTTTTAAGCAAATTTTAGGTGTTGTGCTGATTGTAGAAAAGCAAGCTGAACATTTCACAAGTGACAGTGGCCAACGGCTCATTCACGACATCATGATGTGGAATGGGGAAATAGACATTAAAAGGAAGAAACTGAATGTTATGGAACAACAAATGAAGAACATGATAGATGTCTAGGGGAGAATATAAATTCCTTTAAAATTCCATCTATTTTCCCATTTGTTGGACTAAACCAATTTTTTTTTGTACATTTTAAAAGCCAAATTTTGAAGATGCACACGGTGTGTCAACATGTGCTATCAGGGGATCTCAATGTATGCGTTTTGTGGGTGGAACCCCTTCCTCGTAACTCCAGTAGGTGAGGAAGGGGTTGCACACCCAAAACACATCCATTGATCCCCCATGATGGGAGATAGCACATGTTGAGATTAGGCATGGGATCAGGAGGGAAATACCCATTTTGACTCCCAATTTGTGTGTAGCTTCAAATTTTGGCTTTTACAGGGGTGACATCACCTCATCTGATGAAGGCAATATCAAGACATTTTTGACACTAATGTCTGATATGGCCTTCAGTTTTTATACGTTGAACTTTGTAAGTTCCAGAGTTTTGTATGTCATGATTTAAAACATTCCTGTTTCTAAAAAAAAAAAAAATTGAGAAAACAAAAATTTAATTTTCTACAAAATTTTTGAACGCACATGTGAATGTGCACAGAGTAAAAATTTTGATAATCAACAATGTGTGGCTTCTTCTTTCAATGCTCAATACCAGTTTTGTAAGTAATTTTGTGTTTACAGTGACAATGGGGCTTATTTACTAAAGTAAAATTCACTTGGCACTACAAGTGCACTAGCAGAACCTTTAGGAGACAGCCAAAAAGAAACACAAGCAAAAAAGAAAACGCAAGATTTTATCAGATATAATTTTTATATTTGTAAAAAAATATTTAGACATTGTCTGGCATTGCAATGGCCCCCCTACCTGTAAAATAATTAACATATTTCTCCCGAACTACATGGGCGCTTTGGGGTGCCAAGCCAGGACGTCCAGTATCCAGGCCCGTCAGGGGATTAGCAGGAAGTCCTGCCTCAGGCCCAAATAAGGCAATACAATTGTGTGCATTTTTTCATAAAAAGCTGTGCAATATGCAGCAGCATAAGATTATGTGGTTCAGTTTGTAGTCCTCCATGTGTATGGCTGTCAGAAACAGGTGGAACCAGCTGGCCATTGTCCCGAAGGTATTCTCAACGACTCTTCTTGCCCTGGCCAGCCGGTAGTTAAAAACCCTCCTCTCCAGGGTGAGGGTCCTCTGAGGGAATGGCTTCATCAGGTGCTTGCCCAGACTGAATGCTTCATCAGCAATAAAGACAAACAGGAGTCCTTCATTGTTGTCTGCATCAGGTGGCAATCCCAGGCCACCACTTTGGAGACGTTGGTAAAACTCCATCTGGGCAAAGACTCCTCCATCTGACATCCAGCCATTCTTCCCTATGTCCACATAGAGGAACTCATATTGTGCCAACACCACCGCCATTAACACTATACTATTAAACCCCTTATAGTTATAATAGTAAGACCCCGAATGGGGTGGTGGCATGATGTGGACGTGCTTCCCATCTATAGCCCCTCCACAGTTGGGAAAGTCCCAACGGTCGACAAAATGGGATGCCACAGTCTGCCATTCCTGTGGCATTTAAGGAAACTGTGGAGTCAAAACAGACAAAAAAATATATTAGTACTTTTGCACATAACATTGCAAGCAGCTTAGACACAAACATTCTTGGCCAACATCAGTATAACATTCATTTTAAGGAGTATTTAAAGACAAAAATATAAGGCCTACTTATCAGATTCCTCCCCCCTCTGATGGCCCATTGTAAAAATTTTAGGGGAGGGTTTGAGCTGAGTTTGGGACCCCAAAAAAAGCCTCTGGCACTCTGCATGAATTTAAGGACAAAACAGTAACATTTGGACACATTTTAGGGGGTGTTTGGGATAAAGCACTACAATGGAGCTGACAAAATACATTGTTAAGTGACTAGGCTACAGGTGTATATGGGCCCAGGATAGCATGCTGGGGAGGTTAGTGAAGGGAAATATGCATGAAGGACAAAAAAGCAGCATTCTAAACGATTACAGCATGCATGAGAACAAAGGGGACATTCACAGCATATCACAATCATGGTAAATATGGAATGAAGAAAGAAATAGAAAACATTAGCAAACATTAAATACATAGAATGTGATGTTAAAGGAGAAAATTTACCTTAATATAGTCCTTCTGCAGGACCTGAATAATAGCAGAACAGGTCTCTGGGATAATGATCCCCAGAGCCTGGGGGGAGATGCCTGTCGAGAACTTGAGGTCCTGTAGAGGTCTCCCAGTTGCCAAGTACCGCAACATGGCGACTAGCCTCTGCTCTGGAGTGATGGCTTGGCTCATGCAGGTATCCTGCCTGCTAATATAAGGGGTCAGCAAAGCCAACAAACGGTGAAAAATAGGGTCCGTCATCCTGAGAAAGTTCCTGAAATCATCAGGATTATTCTCCTGGATCTCAGGAAGCAAAGGCATGTGAGAGAATTGGTCACGCTGGAGTAACTAATTCTTGGTCCATGAACTCCACCCCATCCTGTTAATGGACTGGGCTTGGGTCAAAGAATGAACCCAAACACCAAGCACCCAGATAGCATGAACTCTACGATAAGTATGTCCCCGCAACATGGCTTCAAAATGGTCGGCTGGTCAGAATGACTGAACAGAACGCACTGAAGAACAGCAAGGCCTGTGAAGAGTGAACTGAAAATCAGAAACGAGCGGACAAAAACACACTGAAAATACAGATACGAACTGTCTACACACTCTGAAAAGCAGATACAAACCCACAAGCACAAACTGAAAAGCAGTAATGAACTGAAAAGCATGAAAGTTGAAAACGGCGAATCGTCTCTCACCAAACTTCTACTATCATGAGATTAGCAAAAGGAGCTCAAAGGGAGGTGCGCTCGCTATTGCACTTCCTTTTTCTAGTCCCGTCGTACATGCTGTACGTCACCGCGTTCTGGACGGTAGGACTTTGGTCGGACTTTGGTTTGACCGTGTGTAGGCAAGACCGCTTGAGCGGAATTCCGTCGGAGTTCCGTCGGAGAAGCCTTCGGAGTTTATTCCGACGGCAAAACTGATGGTGTGTACGCAGCATTTCTGTACACTCTGACCATGTCTGGCAATCTTTAAAGTGGATGTAAACCCGAAATTTTTTTATTTGTTTTATCATACTGTAGAGTATAAGAATTCCTATCATTTGAGCCCAGTTTTGCCACACAGAGTTAATCCATCTCTGAGCAATCCTCTTTTATTGTTCCGTGAGAAAAATCTTGACAAACTGAGAAAAACTTTGTCAAATACTCCCCCTTGCTGTGAGTGACAGCCTAAGACACAGGCATTGTTTTTTAAATTCCCTCCCCCACTCCTTTCTTCAGCAGCTCTGCAAGGATTGGCTGTTCCACACCTCAGCATGATTTGGCATGCTGAAGTCATGTGGTTACTTTCCTGTCTTTTCACTGGATGTTAGAGATCATAGCAGAAGTTCAGCAGAAGTTCAGTGTTAGAAATAAACAGGAGAAAATGCATATTGACAAGGGGAGTGTAGAGGTGGGCGGGGAGTCTACTGACATCACAACTCCACCCACCGAGCTCCAGACAACAGACCCACCCACAGAATATGCAGTTTTTTGGGTCTAATAACAGACAGGAGGGAGACATTTGACAGGTAAAGATACATGCAGGAGGCATGTATATCCTTATAGATAACCCCCATGGCAGTAGTTTAGAAAGGATGATATTGGGTTTACATCCACTTTAAGGGGTTTAATGGCAACTGTTTGACTGCGGGAAGCCTTGCATTTCTTCCCTTGCACGGACTGCCATTGCCCATGGTGATTTGATTCGGCTTATCGTCTTACCCCTGTGTCCAGGGAAACCATTGCACCCATTTAGGAGAGCACCGCCTGGTTCCTTCTTTTAGGGTGGATCGACGGACTACAACCACTATACCTGGTCCAGTCCCCCAACTAGAAACCCTAACCTAGGCGTCAACTCTGTGGCTTGTTGTCCCAACACTTTTGGCACAGAACTACAGAGTACCACTCTTTTAACAGCCAACTTTTAACTATGCCAAATGATTCGTCAACAACCACAGATCACCCCCCAAATTATGTCTCTACCCCTCACAGTGCATGCATACACAAGTGCATTGCGCTGTACGACCGTACACTGCATCGTCAGACTAAACTGCACAGAACTCTTACTCCCACTTTCTCTACAGAACAATGTGATTTCTTTCTGTACCTAGATATTACAACAATAACTTGGATGCCTCCTGTTTACTTTCTAGCCAAAACTGTAACAGTATAAAACTTAGAAAAAACAACTTGAATTAAATTTAAAAACCACAGTGATTTTGTCCTTCCAAACATGAATTAAAAGGCCCCAAGCTCCTCCCACCAACTCCCTGTTGCACACCTGAACAGGAAGAGGGAGGGGGAGGGGAAGCCTTGAATAGCTTCATATTATGTCTATCAAGACATTAAAAACTGCAGGCTATACAATACAAACCTCAGCTCTAAAAACCCAAAACAATAGGTGGGCGGGGGCATGAATTGCCCTCTGAAAACTGCCAAACAATTAAAAATAACACACACCATTTTAAAAGTACAAAAACTCAGTTAAAGCTAGTAAATTCAGTGCAAATTAGACCGCATGGCTACACACACAAAGGAATTGAGCAGCTTCCCCTCTAGGATGACCCACAGGCCAAACAGCACAAAATCCTTAAACTGCGCCTCTCAAAATGGCCGACAACAATGGCCGCATGGCAGACAGCAGCAAAAGAAAAGAGCAGACGAAAGCCAGACCACAACAGGCCACAACAAAATGGCACCATTAACACATGAAATGCAGTTGTTGATCCCACCAAAATCGAGATTTCTTCACTAGGAAGATAAACTTCTCCCCAAAAAATTACACATTTGAGACACCAAATGAACACTTACAAACATTTCATTCTACATACCACTAGGGACCTTGGCAGGCCTCAAACACAGGCTCTCCAACCAAACACATCCGAAAAAGCTAATGTTACATAAAACACAAAATGGTAGTTGCAACAAATGAACATCGAGCCACGGCCGCACGGCGACCACAAAATGGCCGATGACAAAAGGGCCACACTAAAACATCAACACATGAAAATAGGATTTTTAAATACAGCTTACCTGTAAAATCCTTTTCTTGAGAGTACATCACGGGACATAGAGTATTCATTACATAGTGGGTTAGATGGGCACCATCAGTGATTGGACACTGGTTAACCCCAATTAAGGAGAATTCCTCCCCTATATAACTCCTCCATAGAGAGGACCTCAGTTTTGTAGCAAAGCAATAGGTAACAACGTAAAACCCATAGAAGGGCGGGAGCTCTGTGTCCCATGATGTACTCTCAAGAAAAGGATTTTACAGGTAAGCTGTATTTAAAAATCCTATTTTCTTGATCATACATCACGGGACACAGAGTATTCATTACATAGTGGGATGTCCCAAAGCAATGCTCATTTGAGGGGAGGGAGACACAGATCAGAAAATATAGACCGCAAATGGACCAGAGGAACTAAACTGCAGCCTGCAGTACACTGCGCCCGAAGGCGGTATCCTCTTGCCCTCTTACATCCACCTGATAGAATCTGGTGAATGTATGGACTGAAGACCAAGTCGCAGCCTTACAGATCTGAGCCATGGAGGCCTGGTAATGCACTGCCCAAGAAGCACTAACAGCCCCAGTTGAGTGCGCTTTCACATGAAAAGGAGGAGTCTTCCTCTTTATATCATAAGCCTGAAAAATAACCTGTCTAATCCATCTAGAAAGAGTGGATTTTGACGCTGCTTGGCCTTTCTTATGACCATCTGGCAGAATAAACAAACAATCAGTTTTCCGTATCTGAGCGGTTGCCTGTAGATAGACACTGACTGCTCTAACCACATCAAGAGTGTGCAAAGATTCTTCCCCTGTGGACTGCAGATCTGGAAAAAAGGATGGTAGGATTACATCTTGATTCAAATGGAATCCTGAAACCACCTTAGGTAAGAAGGAACGATTAAGACGCATAACAATCCTGTCCTTGTGAATAATTAAATATGGCTCTTTACAAGAAAAAGCTGCCAATTCTGATACTCTCCTAGCAGAGGATATGGCTATCAAGAAGACTAATTTTTTAGTCAAAAGCGCTAAAGGAGCCAGGTGCAGTGGCTCAAAGGGTTGTCCCTGTAAAGCCGACAACACCAAATTCAAATCCCATGGGCATACTGGAGGTTTGACTGGCGGATTCAACCGCAGTGCCCCCTGAATAAAGGCCCGGACCAGGGAATGTGAAGCAATTGGCTTCTGAAAAAATACAGACAAAGCCGAAATTTGGACTTTGATAGTGCTCAAAGCCAATCTCATTTCTAGGCCTGACTGAAGAAAGGTCAAGATTCTGCTAATCATATACCTTCTAGGATGCCATCCCCTGGGTTCACACCAGGAAACATATGCCTTCCAGATTTTGTAGTAAATAAGCCTGGAGGCCGGCTTTCTGGCATTGACCAGAGTGGAAAGGACTGACTCCGAGAGCCCACGGTCTTTTAAAATGTGGGTTTCATCAGCCAAGCCGTCAAATTTAGACTTCGTAAAGCAGGGTGGCAAATTGGACCCTGTGTGAGCAGATCTGGCTGGAATGGGAGGACCCAAAGCCTGCCCACTGCCATCTTTACGATCTCTGCATACCAAGGTCGTCTGGGTCAAGCCGGGGCTACTAAAAAGACTGACTTTGCTTCCCGTTTGACCCTTCCCAGGAACCGCGGAAAAAGTGGGTTCGGAGGGAAGGCATACATTAGATTGTACTGATCCCATGGGATTGTCAGAGCATCTGACCCCTGATCAAGTACATCCCTTGTTCTGGACACAAATTTATCCAGCTTCCTGTTGAATCTGGACGTGAATAGATCCACATCTGGTATTCCCCACCTTTGACATATGGTTTGGAATATGTCGGGGTGTAGGGACCATTCTCCTGGGCATAATTGCCGGCGGCTTAAGAAATCCGCTTGCCAATTTTCCACTCCTGGGATGAATACCGCAGACAGGCAGGGAACATGGCTTTCTGACCATACAAGAATGCGATTCACCTCCCTTTGGGCATCCAGACGTCTGGTGCCTCCTTGGTGATTGATGTAAGCCACAGCCGTGGCATTGTCAGATTGTATCCAAATAGGATGGCCCTGTAGCCTGTAAGACCAGTCCATGAGGGCCAAGTAAATTGCCCGAATTCCTAGAATATTGATGGGCAAGCGTCTCTCTGTTGCAGACCATATTCCCTGCATGCATGTTTCTTCCATAACTGCTCCCCAGCCTGTCAGACTGGCATCTGTGGTTACGATCTTCCATTGTAGTGGAAAAAAGGCTTTGCCTTTCAAAAGATTGCATATCCTTGGGGATAGGCACATCGGAAGATCCAAGGCATGAATCTTTTTGTTCCAAGCTGCGAGGAATGCTTCTCTGCAGGGGCCTTGAGTGAAACTGGACTAATGGAACAGCCTCGAAAGTGGCAACCATCTTTCCTAACAGTCTCATACATAGCCGAATGGATGGACTCTTTTTGTTTAATACTAAGCGGACTAGAGCTCTTACGGCCTTGGCCTTTGGCTCTGGTAGAAACACCCTGCCTTGAGCGGTGTCTATGATCATGCCTAGATACTCTAACCTTGCTGAAGGTTGCAAAGAAGACTTTTCTAGGTTGATTATTCAGCCTTGTCTTTCCAAATGTCTTACTGTCTTGAAGACAGCGCGGTTCAGGTGTGCCACCGATTGCTCTATGAGTAGCAAATGTCTAGATAAGCTACCACAGTTATGCCCTGAGCTCTTATATTTGCTAAGAGAGGGTCTAGAATTTTTGTAAAAATTCGAGGAGCTGTAGCGAGACCGAAAAGAAGGGCCACAAACTGGAAATGGCGCTGGTCTACCGCGAACCTTAGATATCTTTGGAGAGCGGGAAAAATCGGCACATGAAGATATGCAATCTTGATATCTATTGATGCCATAAATTCTCCCCACTGCAGGGTGGAGACCACCGAATGAACTGACTGCATTCGGAAGGATCGAATGTGTAGAAACTGATTCAGATCCTTTAGATCTAGGATGGGTCTGACATCTCCATTTGACTTTGGAACGGTGAAGAGATTCGAGTAGAACCCTGAACCCTGATCTTTTGGGTTCATTTCTATTATCACTCCCTGGGATAGTAAGCAATCTAAGGCCAGTAGTAGCGGTTCTCGCTTTACTGGATCTTTGGGTACTCTTGACCTTAGGAAACGAGCTGGTGGAAGCTCTAGGAACTCTATTTTGTAACCTAGAGATACTGAAGAGACCACCCACTTGTCTTGAACCTCTTCCCACCAGGCTCCTGAAAACTGTAGGAGCCTTCCCCCCACTTGGCCAGGTGGGGGTGCCCCTTCACAGGAATGTTTTGGGGCTCTGCTTGGCAGGCTTTTGTCCCCAAGCCTTTTTCTGCCCTTGAGTGTGACCCTGGGCCCTTCCTCTGAAAGTAGATTGGGAAGGCCGTCGCCACTGCTTAGAGCCTGATGTTCCAGGGGAAGGGGAAAGAGACCGTTTGAATGGTGGATGTTTACTCCACTTAACTGGTAGGAGTGTAGATTTACCACCTGTAATTTTTTGGATAAAATTATCTAGGTCATCCCCAAATAGGCATTCCCCTTTGAATGGGAAGCCAGCTAAATATCTTTTGCATGAAAGCTCTGCTGCCCAACTTTTAAGCCAAAGGGACCTGCGCATGTGTACCAACAGGAGAGACAAACGAGATGCTTGCTGGGCAAAATCCAGAATGGCATCAATCATAAAACACAGCACCTGTGGAAGGTCTGCATAGTTCTCCACTTCCTCACTGGGAAGGAGGCCAAGCATCTGCTTAACCTGTTCCTTGAGGAATTGACACAAACCCAAAGTTGTGACTGTAGGTTGGACTACAGTGCCAGCCATGGAGAAGGAGGCTTTTAATAAAGTTTCCAGCTTTTTATTAGTTGGATCTTTAAACACCTGAGCATTGTCCAAGGGACAGGTCAGGTTTTTATTCTCACAAGAGACAACCGCATCCACGGATGGGACCTCCCACTTCTTGGTGAAGCTTTACTCCAGAGGATAAAGCATAGAAAACCTTTTAGGAGGAGTAAACAGTTTATCGGGATGTCCCCAGTCCTCATACAACAATTTATCCATTAAAGGATGAATTAGAAAGGAAAAGGCAGTCTGTGGGTGGGATCCTTCTGACCCCCAGGGAAGAAACATAGGATGTAGCGGCCTCAGCAGAGGGCATTTTAAATGTGGAACGCACTATTTCAGTATAATACTGGACCTGCTTCTTGAGTGCCTGAGAGGAAGAAGCTCTCTCCTCTTCCTCTGAATCCTCAGACTGCTCTTGATCCCTATCTCTAGATAGGGATCTCTCCTCATTGTCAGAAGAATCATCTGAAAGAGAAAGTGCAGCAGAGGGAGGGGATCTACCCCTTTTTCTGCTATCTTTTAAGGAAGCTGAAATAAAATTCATAATTCTTCCCTCAAAACCCTCCAAAGTAGCCCTAAGGGAATCCTCTGTGACATACGCTGGGGCTGTAACATTAGGAGAGGCTGCAAAACCTGACAGGGGCACTGACTCATCCTGTGAGGCTGGCTCCAGTCTTGCAGGGGGGGATGGTAATCTGCAGGCATCTTTAGGACCCCTAGACACAGGCGGTGACTTTCTTGTGCCTTTGTTACCTCCCCCGAGACCCTCTTACGAGGAGACATAGTCCCAAGCTACAAAGCAGAGGTACTAGTACATATGCAATCACTGTTTTACTAAAAATCTCACAATATACATATATGCTTAATACCGCACAACCTGATGCCGAGTAGGTGTCTTAGGTTTAGCCAGGATCCTGACCACTTTAGGATGCTCACTGCCCACAGTCTGTGTCCATCTGTTTACAGAGCTCTGAACGCTCTGGGCTTTAAATTAGCCACCTGGCGTCTGCACACCTGCAGTGGAGGAAGTGAGCGATTGGACACCAGCTTCACTGAGTGTGTATCTGAAAGGCACGTATATTTGCTCCTTACTCCCTCTAGTGGTGGAAATCAGGTAAGACATGCAACTACTCATTGAAGAAAATCCATTTGTAATATAAATATATATATAAGATTAACTTCTCTTACCTGTCCCTGCCGCAGGAACTGCTGAGAACAGACAGTTTCCAGCCTTCACCCATCACGGCGGGTAGCGTTGTGCCAACCTTCAGGGTTTTTTGGGTTTCTACTCAGAGAAACCTCTTACCTGGACCTGTAAAAGACTCTGCCAGAAACTTTCGTGCCACTGTTTTAATAGTACACCAAGCCTGGTTTTCTCAGAGCCCAGTCCTCCAAAGAGAGACTTACAGGCAAAACCTTGCTTCTTCGGATGATGAGGCCCGGGTACCATACCATCTTGGGAGTCAAAATATCGGCCCGAGATAAGGATCCAGTCAGCATAGCCCTTTAATCCCCCGCAGGGACCAAACTGGAGCTTTCTTCAAGCACATGTTTTACGTGACCAACCACCTTAGACACTGGTGAAAAAACTGAGGTCCTCCCCGTATGGGAGGGGTTATATAGGGGAGGAATTCTCCTTTATTGGGGTTAACCAGTTTCCAATCACCGATGGTGCCTATCTAACCCACTATGTAATGGATACTCTGTGTCCTGTGATGTATGATCAAGAAATTTCCACAAAGCCACACACCTGAGACAGCACATGAACACTTACAAACATTTTAGGAACAGTTCCACTAGGGACCTTGGCACACAACAATGTTACATATAACACACAATAACACGGCTCAAACATACACTCTTGTTCCCACACAAAGTTCACACACTTATTCTGGCATCAGCAACTCATAGGAACTAGAACAAAAAGTGTTCCCCCATGCTATTGTTTACTGGAAGTAACCAACTTTTACTATTGTAAATGATGGGACAGCAATGCTTGGCCGCTCCTCCCCAAAGCCGCATGGCCACTTGAATATGCTGCAGCCATTTTCAAGAGCAACTTAAAGACAAACCCTTTACTTAAAAATATTTTTACACTTATGGGGACATGTGTCTTGGTCCCATACAAAGGTAATAATCACAATTCATCCATTTCTATTTCTCATATACATCACAAACACATTACACATAACTTTGTTCTGAACGTTGGAAAGTCAACAGATACACAGGACCATCAACAATACTGGTTGCCCCTCCCCCGTTCAGCCACAGGGCCACTTGAGTATGCAGCAGCCATTTTCAAACCAAGCTTTCAAAACTACTTCAATACAAACCATCTGTGTCTTGAGTCAGTTAAACAATCTACACGACCCATGCAATCTACTTGTAATCACAATACTTATTACACAACATACAGTTACTTACACATAACAAACACAATAAAAATTCCAGCATTATACCAAAAGATGAAACGTTTGTTCTTTTGCAAAGCAGAACCTCCCTTTACGCATCATACAGCCTAATGAACAGATTGTTAAGGATGTTCTGTTCACTCCTAAGGTCCTGACTCGCCATCTTAACTGTCGTGGATATTCCACTATACTCTTGTGCTATCAAGCACCCTTTCAGCATAATGGTATAATGCATCCTTAAATAACCCATGTCTCCCCCTTTGCTCAGTAAACAGACATTACCACAGCTTACGTCCACATCTCAGCACGACTGCCCCACCGAGCAGTGCACTGGCTCTTTTATTCAAACAAAACAAAAGCAATCACAAACAGGAAGTCCTGCCTCCAACAGCCAATCACCTCCTACACAGGATGTGACCTCACAGGATATGACCAAATAAGGATATGACAACACAGGATGTAACAACACAGGATGTGAATGTCAACACAGAAAAAATTCATTTATACAACAACCAATGAAACAATGACTACAATTCCTGCTGATGGGAGATTATCTGCAGGTGTATGCTCATGGCACCATAAATATGTTGATCAGGTATACAGGGGTGACACAAGCCTACATCCGCTAAAGCGATCATGACTTTGCAGAGTGAACACATCCCCCTGACGAATGTCTGTGCTTCGCCGGCAGATATATCCTCACTCCACAATCACCTCTCTCCAAACAACAGGACGTTTTCCATTACCTAACGAATCTCAACCAGCATAAGTCTGCCCCTGTCAGCTCTTCAGAGTGGGATTGAGGGAGAACTAACACTGGGAGACAATTTGACAATACATATTAAAATACATCTTCAATAAATTTCCACAACAAGCAGACATGACGGTGTACATATATGTAGAGATAGCAGTAGTTTGTGCTGAAGCAGACATGACGGTGTACATATATGTAGAGATTGTAGTAGAAAGCGTGTTGGAGCAGACATGATGGTGTACATATATGCAGAGATTACAGTAGAGAGTGTGCTGGAGCAGACATGACAGTGTACATATATGAAGAGATTACAGTAGAGAGTGTGCTGGAGCAGACATGATGGTGTACATATATGAAGAGATTGCAGTAGAGCGTGTGCTGGAGCAGACATGATGGTGTACATACTGTATATGAAGAGATTGTAGTAGAGAGCATGCTGGAGCAGACATGACGGTGTACATACTGTATATGAAGAGATTGTAGTAGAGAGCATGCTGGAGCAGACATGACGGTGTACATATATGTAGAGATTGTAGTAGAGAGCATGCTGGAGCAGACATGATGGTGTACATATATGAAGAGATTGCAGTAGAGCGCGTGCTGGAGCAGACATGATGGTGTACATACTGTATATGAAGAGATTGTAGTAGAGAGCATGCTGGAGCAGACATGACGGTGTACATATATGTAGAGATTGTAGTAGAGAGCATGCTGGAGCAGACATGATGGTGTACATATATGAAGAGATTGCAGTAGAGCGCGTGCTGGAGCAGACATGATGGTGTACATACTGTATATGTAGAGATTGTAGTAGAGAGCGTGCTGGAGCAGACATGACGGTGTACATACTGTATATGTAGAGATTGTAGTAGAGAGCATGCTGGAGCAGACATGATGGTGTACATATATGTAGGGATTGTAGTAGAGAGCATGCTGGAGCAGACATGACGGTGTACATATATGCAGAGATTGCAGTTGGAAAGCATGCTGGAGCAGACATGACAGTGTACAATGCAGAGTTGGTTGTCAGAGAGTGTACTGGAGTAACACCCTCTGTGATGGGATTCACTTTGGGTGGGGGGCTTATGGAACCCAGCTTACCTTAGAGTGCTCTGGAAACTCCTTGTCCAGCTCCCCAGCCCCTCCTATGTGTAAGTAACCCTGTGTCTATTAGGGGCACAATGTGACTGAGAACCAGTGGGGTCTGTCCTAACCAGACTCACTCTTCAACCACACCGTACTCAGCATTTTGTGTCACCCCTGTTTTCCTGGGTTCTATATGAGTGGTTTGTGTAGAAAGAATGAAGGGGCTCATTCACTTGGGACAGAAATATTTCTGAACAATATCCCTCAAGAAATATTTGAAGATAAATTCCACCTTTCAGACTGCTGGAATATTGTATGTGCTTGGACTCATAGACTGTTGCAGTCTTTTTACCGGATCGTTTGAGGTGTGGTTGTATCCCATTGTTCTATTGTTTTTGTCTGCCTTGGGAGCAACCTATTATGGGATGTATACAGTATGTGTATAAGGCTGAGCTTCTAGAGAGGAGGGGGGATTTCTCCTGCAGCCCTTCCTAAAGGCTGTCTGTGTGTCTCTTGTTACTGAATGTAGTTTACCCCGCCCTGTGTCATTATGCAAAGAAGGGGGGTTGTCCCCTGAGTGTATATCTCTTTGTGCCTGTGTTTGAATAAATAGTTGTATGCTTTTTTCCACCCTACACTGATGTCTTGATAAGTGACTGGGTTGGCTAAGGGATCTTGGATCGTGCTGGTAGCAGGTAAGGGAATCTGATATGGCAGACATATTCTTCTTGAGTACGGGGGTCCGTCACACCCTGTGCTCCACCAGGTACACCATGTTTGGCTTCTCCTCATGTCTCTTGGTCAGGTCCGACAGAAGTTATGCAACACCCAGCTCTGCCCACAGTAAATGACCTTGAGACCTTGAACGACTCTTGACCACTAACATGCGCAATAAATTACCGCATGAGAAAATGTGATAGTTACCGCACAATCAAATGAATACCACTGTCGTTATTTTAAACTAAATGATTAGTGAATCTACTTTTCACAACCGATTTATCAAATTTTTTTGCTGTTATTTAACTCTTAGTGAATCAACCTCCAAATCATTTATGTAGAGTTCAGAATTCATGTGATCACTTATTAAAATATATATGTATGTACACAGTATCTCACAAAAGTACACCCCTCAGTCACATTTTTGTAAATCTTTTCTTCTATCCTTTTATGTGACAACACTGAAGAAATGACACTTTGCTACAATGTAAATTAGTGAGTGTACAGCTTGTATAACAGTGTCAATTTGCTGTCCCCTCAAAATAACTCAACACACAGCCATTAATGTCTAAACCGCTGGCAACAAAAGTGAGTACATCCCTAAGTGAAAATGTCCAAATTGGGCCCAAAGTGTCAATATTTTGTGTGGCCACCATTATTTTACAGCACTGCCTTAACCCTCTTGGGCATGGAGCTCACCAGAGCTTCACAGGTTGCCACTGGAGTCCTCTTCCCCTCCTCCATGGTGACATCACGGAGCTGGTGGATGTTAGAGACCTTGCGCTCCTCCACCTTCCGTTTGAGGATGCCCCACAGATGCTCAATAGGGTTTAGGTCTGGAGACATCCTTGGCAAGTCCATCACCTTTACCTTCAGCTTCTTTAGCAAGGCAGTGGTTATCTTGGAGGTGTGTTTGGGGTCGTTATCATATTGGAATACTGCCCAGTCTCCGAAGGGAGGGGATCATGCTCTGCTTCAGTACAGTATATCACAGTACATGTTGGCATTCATGGTTCCCTCAATGATCTGTAGCTCCCCAGTGCCGGCAGCACTCATGCAGCCCCAGAACATGACACTCCCATCACCATGCTTGACTGTAGGCAAGACACACTTGTCTTTGTACTCCTCACCGGGTTGCCACCACACACATTTGACACCATCTGAACCAAATAGGTTTATCTTGGTCTCATCAGACCACAGGACATGGTTCCAGTAATCCATGTCCTTAGTCTGCTTGTCTTCAGCAAACTGTTTGTGGGCTTTCTTGTGCATCATCTTTAGAAGAGGCTTCCTTCTGGGATGACAGCCATGCAGACCAATTTGATGAAGTGTGCGGCGTATGGTCTGATCACTGACAGGCTGACCCCCCACCCCTTCAACCTCTGCAGCAATGCTGGCAGCACTCATACTTTTATTTCCCAAAGACAACCTCTGGATATGACGCTGAGCATGTGCACTCAACTTCTTTGGTTGACTATGGCGAGGCCTGTTCTGAGTGAAACCTGTTCTGTTATACCGCTGTATGGTCTTAGCCACCGTGCTGCAGCTCAGTTTCAGGGTCTTGGCAATCTTCCTATAGCCTGGGCCATCTTTATGTAGAGCAACAATTCTTTTTTTCAGATCCTCAGAGAGTTCTTTGCCATGAGGTGCCATGTTGAACTTCCAGTGACCAGTATTAGAGAGTGAGAGCGATAACACCAAATTTAACACACCTGCTCCCCATTCACACCTGAGACCTTGAAACACTAATGAGTCACATGACACCGGGGAGGGAAATGGCTAATTGGGCCCAATTTGGACATTTTCACTTAGGGGTGTGCTCACTTTTGTTTCCAGTGGTTTAGACATTAATGGCTGTGTGTTGAGGTATTTTGTGGGGACAGCAAATTTTCACTGTTATACAAGCTGTACACTCACTAGATACTGTGTGTGTTGTGTGTAATATATATATATATATATATATATATGTTTTGTCTTGCTTTTCAATTTTAAACTGAATTGTGTTGTTTTATCAGGTAAGGGTTCACAAATACTTTATAGTGGTTGTAAACCTCAAACTTGAAATATGAACAAAGCATATCCCTCTATAGTGTGTACTTGTCTCAATCCAGAGCACTAAGTGTCATTTCTGCCTGCTGCTTCATTCCTCTGCTAGCTGCATGAGTCACTTCTGACAAGTTTTCCTGACCCCAAGAGATAAATGGTGACAGGGGAGGGACCTCCAGCAGATTGACAGCTGCAGCTCTGTTCCTGTGTGCTGTGTGAAGGGGGTGTGTCCCCTCCCTCCAATCAGCTCTCAGAGCTCTCCTCACTGAGCTCTGCAGAGTATAACTTTAGCTCTCTACCCCATTTTTTCTGAACTCCCAGACAAGCTGCATACATTCAGCACTTTGAATGGATGTAGAGAAGACTGCAGGTAAACAGGTACAACTTATGTAGGAGAATTTGTTTCATCTCTGTGTATCACCTGAAGCCAGTCACATCACTGGGGATATGTGAGGGGTTTACAACCAATTTAAGGGGTAGATGTGAGGGGTGGAGAAGGTAAGTAGACATTGTGTGCTGTCATATACTTAGATCTCTATGATTACATTTCTGACAATTAGTTATTTTTATTAAAACAGAAAAAAATAAATATGATAAAGAGATCTCTGTGTACCATTTATATATTACATTTCTCATATTTTCATTGTTTGAATAATAACAACCCATTAAAATATTTCCTAACATATCATCCAGATCACTTATGGAGTCGCTGACCCCCCACTCAATGATGGAAAAATATATCCAACTTTATTCCGTGTGACACCAGACGATCGAGTCCGCTTTGCAGCCATTATTAAATTATTGCAGCTTTGTGGGTGGAACTGGGTTGGAATAATAACATCATTTGATGGAAGCGGAGATGAGGAGGCCAAAGAACTGAGTAATATGATGGGAGAACATGGGATCTGTACAGAATATATTTTTATACTCAATCCAGATACATTTAATGATCAGAAAATACAAATGATTAAGGAATCCACAGCTAAGGTTGTCATATTGTGCGGAAGTTCCTTAATAAACTTTCTTTATTTACAAACTTCTTTATACTTTGATATGAAAAAACTCACATATATATTCCCACCATCATGGATTAGGTTTGTTGATTTTGATACTTTATATGGTGTACATATTAACTGTAGCTTCATATTTCTGTGGCCACGAGAAAAAAACCTAAACATTGAATTTTATCCCAATGGTGTCAACTTCTCCAACTGCCCAAATGACCCCATACTGGAAGATATCGGGATTGATTCATATAGATGCCTTTCTTCAAACCCAGACAAAAATCTCTATTATAAACAATTGAGACCTAATAAACCTTGTACAGATCTACAAGATGTTTCATGGGTATGGTCTGTCTGTAAAGATCTGCCCTCCTATATATACAGGGCTGTATATATTCTGGCCCATGCTCTACATGGAATGTACATGAAGAAGAATACATCAGAACAACATGGATTCCGGCACAGAGTAAGATGGATAATAACTGTTTATATTACTATCATCCCATCCTATATTATATAATAATTAGGTGAATGGACAGTTATCTCCACTCTATATACTTTTATATTCTATATATTTATTGATGATATGTATCTGTCTATGATTATGTTTATATACATTTCAGGTTCTACAAAAATCAAAGTGCAAAAGACTGAACTGTATTCAGGCTGTTTCTAAAGATTTGATGCATATTGATTATGTGCCGTATATGAGGATCCTTCTCCCTACCGCCCCTGTCCTTAGGACTAAGCCCATGAGGGTGAAACATGTCAGAGAGGGGTGGTCTTCAGGTGGGAACAATACTGTGTCTTTAATTGGCCTAATTAAGTTTTAATCAAGAATGTGATGTCATCATTGGCAGTCTTCTGTGTTCTTTGAGCCAGTCCAATCCGGTATTTCTAAACCCAGCCGCCATTACTACAGAAATCCAGAAATACAGTCAGGTCCATAAATATTGGGACATCAACACAATTCTAATATTTTTGGCTCTATACACCACCACAATGGATTTGAAATTAAACGAACAAGATGTGCTTTAACTGCAGACTTTCAGCTTTAATTTGAGAGTATTTACATCCAAATCAGGTGAACGGTGTAGGAATTACAACAGTTTGTACATGTGCCTCCCACTTTTTAAGGGACCAAAAGTAATGGGACAGATTAACAATCATCCATCAAACTTTCACTTTTTAATACTTGGTTGCAAATCCTTTTCAGTCAATTACAGCCTGAAGTATGGAACACATAGACATCACCAGATGCTGGGTTTCATCCCTGGTGATGCTCTGCCAGGCCTCTACTGCAACTGTCTTCAGTTCCTGCTTGTTCTTGGGGCAATTTCCCTTCAGTTTTGTCTTCAGCAAGTGAAATGCATGCTCAATCGGATTCAGGTCAGGTGATTGACTCGGCTATCTGTTGTGAAGGGTGTTTTCTTCACCAGGGAAAGAATTCTTCGGTCATCCCCCACAGTTGTTTTCTGTGGTCTTCCGGGTCTTTTGGTGTTGCTGAGCTCACCGGTGCATTCTTTCTTTTTAAGGATGTTCCAAACAGTTGATTTGGCCACACCTAATGTTTTTGCTATCTCTCTGATGGGTTTGTTTTGTTTTTTCAGCATAATGATGGCTTGCTTCACTGATAGTGACAGCTCTTTGGATTTCATATTGAGAGTTGACAGCAACAGATTCCAAATGCAAATAGCACACTTGAAATGAACTCTGGACCTTTTATCTGCTCCTTGTAAATGGGATAATGAGGGAATAACACTCACCTGGCCATGGAACAGCTGAGCAGCCAATTGTCCCATTACTTTTGGTCCCTTAAAAAGTGGGAGGCACATATACAAACTGTTGAAATTCCTACACCGTTCACCTGATTTGGATGTAAATACCATCAGATTAAAGCTGAAAATCTGCAGTTAAAGCACATCTTGTTCGTTTCATTTCAAATCCATTGTGGTGGTGTATAGAGCCAAAAAGATTAGAATTGTGTCGATGTCCCAATATTTATGGACCTAACTGTATGTGACATCATCATAGCTCCGCCCATCACCCTGCGATCTACAGTGATAACATAGTTGTAGTTGTCAGCAAAATGTCCACAGGTGTCATTTTATAGAAGATCAAATCAGTGTTTTCACTACAGAACTTCACCTCCTTTCCTGGTATCTCACATTCCTCCAGGCAAACATACTTCCCACCACGTTCCCTTCTGCTACCCCAGCTCTGATGGAAAAATGAGCTTTAATTCATTCCCATTGCCACCATCCCAGTCCATCATATCCTCCACATTTCTCTTCTATACAAAATCCTTGTTGTAATATACTCCTCTCCTGTACATACTGCCCTCTGTCATACCCTCCACACTCCTCTCCTGTACATACTGCCCTCTGTCACACCCTCCACACTCATCTCCAGTACATACTGCCCTCTGTCATACCCTCCACACTCCTCTCCTGTACATACAGTTCTCTGTCACACCCTCCACACTCCTCTCCTGTACATACTGCCCTCTGTCATACCCTCCACACTCCTCTCCTGTACATACTGCCCTCTGTCACACCCTCCACACTCCTCTCCTGTACATACTGCCCTTTGTCACACTCTCCACACTCCTCCCCTGTACATACTGTCCTCTGTCATTCCCTCCACACTTCTCTCCTGTACATACTGCCCTCTGTCATACCCTCCACACTCCTCTCCTGTACATACTGTCCTCTGTCATACCCTCCACACTCCTCTCCTGTACATACTGCCCTCTGTCACACCCTCCACACTCCTCTCCTGTACATACTGCCCTCTGTCATACCCTCCACACTCCTCTCCGGTACATACTGCCCTCTGTCACACCCCTCACACTCCTCTCTTGTACATACTGCCCTCTGTCATACCCTCCACACTCCTCTCCTGTACATACTGCCATCTAATGACTCTTAGATCCCATACTAGACTTATTTACAATACACATTCTAGCAGGCAACAGACAGACAGGTGGCTGGAATTGACATCAGCATCTCCTAACAGTATTTGTCCCAGCATTATGGATCAGCCACTATTTCTAATATGGCAAATCCAGGGTCCCCAGAGTCTGTGTGTCCTGGGGGACCAGGACCCGAATCCACAGTAATACCACCTCAAGGGTCCCCAGGCATACAGCTAACAAAGAGCACCGTTCCCACAAATGCCAGGGCCTATGATCGATCGGCAAGAGGCTAGAATTCAGTCCCCTCCAAAAGTCTCTCTCCCGGCTAGGTCTGTCACATTTCTTCCCTTTCAGCAGGAGACTAACACAGGCGGGTTCAAGTCCCCCAATGCTAATATCCACACAGTACCCCAAACAAATTGTTCCAAACAAAGCATTACTCACCCAGCCAACCTCTGCCTCTCTCATAGAACATATCTGCCGCTGGGGAGAGGCCTGGACTGGCCCTTCTCCCTGGAGTCCTTTCTGCTGCTGGAGAGAAGACAGGGTGTCTGGGCTCACTCCGTCATGTTGTTGGGGATCTGGGCCCACTGCCCAGCATCCCTGGGGTATACAGGTGGAGACTGAAGTCCCATCCACCTTCACAGGAAATCTATCCTCTGTTAGTTGAGGGCAGAGTCCAGCAGTACTCGGCCCTGTTGCCAGCCCTTCTGCTGAAAACCCCACACCATCTGCTCTGGCTAACTGTTGGGGAAGGAGGCCGACTGCCCCACCTCCCTGGGACTCTGTAGTTGTTGCCGGTGCTGGGCAGAGGTTGGTAGCACTCTGCCCTGATGCCAGAACTTCTGCTGGGGACTCCGCATCCTCCGCTCCAGCTAACTGTTGGGGCAGGAGGCTGGCTTCCTCCACTGCCAAACTGTGTAGCTGTCATTGGGGAGGTGAGCCGGCTGCTTCCTTTTCCATTCCCTCATCTGGCTGTTGGGACAATATGTCTGTGGTACTGTCTCCCAGGTGCATGGATCTTTGCTGGGGAGGAAAGACCGCTTCCTCCACCCTGGCCAACTGTTGGGGAGGGACGACGAACACCTCCTCTCCCTTCTCCCCCTGTATCCTGATCTGCTGCTGGGAAGTGACCACCTCCTTCTCACCCTGAGCCTCTGGAACCGCCGCAGGTGTAGGGTAGAGATCTTGGACCCTCTGTCCGGTTGCCAGCACTTCAGCTGGGGAAGTTCCTTGTAACTTCACAGATACTTCTATTGGTGCTGGGCAGAGCACAGTGAAGTTTGGCCCTAATAACAGCTCTTCTTCTGCTAGAGGCCCACCAGGTTGTTCTTCCTCAGCAGAAAAGTCTATCAAATCCCCTGTCTCTGCAACTGGTGTCTGGGGATAAAGGTTCACCATCTCCTCTCCGTGGAACCCAGAAGATGCTATCAGTGCTGGGCAGAGGTTAGCAGAGCTCTGCCCCGTTGTCAGCACTTCTACTTTGGGGATAGCGATCTCCAGATTTTCCACTGCCGATTCTCTGGCATTCTGCTGGACAGGCACATTCCTCCATCCAAGATCATCCAATGCAGAAACAGGTTCATCAAGGTCAGTCAGCACTTGCTGCATCCGCCATAAGACCTCCGCCTCCATAGCTGCGAGGGCAGGTTGGCAAAGCACACTGTTACTCTGCCACATTGTCAACTCTTCAGCCAGGATTTTAGAGTTGTCAACTGGTATTTCCTGATAGTCCCAGGCAAAGGGAGCCCCACCCTGCTGCTGAGCAGAGTCTAGCAGCTGTCTGTAGGCCATCTCAAGCTCCCATTCCTGAACGGCCAGAAACTCCAAATCTTCCTGTGCCCAGTGCACTTCTGAGACATTCAGTCTTCACTCTCTGTGCTCCATTATTTCCTCCAAACGCCACTCCCGATCACTCCCAAAGTCAGGGTCCCTGGACAGCCTCCAGTATAACAATCCCAGGCCATCATAGTCAAAGCCTTCCGTGGTGCTGTCATCCGCTGTCCACAGGCACACTTGGGCTACATACCACTGGAGGGCTCTGTAATTCTCGTGCAACCGCATTTCTGCCTGGATCAGCCTGCTTAACTCGGCTGTCCACTCTTGATTTGGCTGTTCCCCCAATAACAGCATTCGTACTACATACTGCGACCAGTACCTTACATGGATGGAGGGGAGAACTTTTCCCTGGTTTCGCTGCTCACGGGCTAGCGCTTCCTTCCAGAGTTCGCAGCGGATAGAATCAAACCATCCTAGCAGAACCTGCTCTGATACTGGTCCTTTGTGCTGTATCTGCATCTCTCACAACCTCCTTCTGAATTCCTCTTCCATGGTTGCTGGTATCTGTACCTCTCCTCTCCTGCTATCTGGACCTTGGATCCAGGTGATGGTTTGGATGTGTTCACGGCAAGGAAGCACAATCCCACCATTCCCTCCACGGCTCTCAAGTAAGTCTTTCAGCGTGGCTCTCCTGCAGGCTGGTTTGTCATAAAAAGTGTTTGGGGACCTGGGTCCTGCCCCAGGGGACATGGATCAATGCAAAAAATGTTTTAAAAACGGCCATTTTTTCATGAGCAGTGATTTTAATAATGCTTAAAGTGAAACAATAAAAGTGTAATATTCCTTTAAATTTTGTACCTGGGGGGTGTCTATAGTATGTCTGTAAAGGGGCGCATGTTTCCCATGTTCAGAACAGTCTGTCAGCAAAATGACATTTCAAAGGAAAAAAAGTCATTTAAAACTACTCGTGGCTATAATGAATTGCCGGTCCAACAATACACATAAAAGTTAATTGATAAAAATGGCATGGGAATTCCCCCCAGGGGAACCCCGAACCAAAATTAAAAAAAAAAAAAATGACATGGGGGGTCCCACTAAATTCCATAGCAGACCTGAATGGTCTGGTATGGATTTTAAGGGGAACCCCGCGCCAAAATTAAAAAAAAAAATTGCGTGGGGTCGCCCCAAAAATCCATACCAGACCCTTATCCGAGCACGCAACCTGGCAGGCCGCAGGAAAAGAGGGGGGGATGAGAGAGCACCCCCCCTCCTGAACCGTACCAGGCCACATGCCCTCAACATTGGGAGGGTGCTTTGGGGTAGCCCCTCAAAACACCTTGTCCCCATGTTGATGAGGACAAGGGCCTCATCCCCACAACCCTGGCCGGTGGTTGTGGGGGTCTGCGGGCGGGGGCTTATCAGAATCTGGAAGCCCCCTTTAACAAAGGACCCCAGATCCCGGCCCTCCCCCCTGTGTGAAATGGTAAGGGGGTACAAAAGTACCCCTACCATTTCACAAAAAAACTGTCAAAAATGTTAAAAATGACAAGAGACAGTTTTTGACAATTCCTTTATTTAAATGCTTCTTCTTTCTACTATCTTCCTTCATCTTCTTCTGGCTCTTCTGATTCTTCTGGCTCTTCTGGTTCTTCCTCCGGTGTTCTCGTCCAGCATCTCCTCCGCAGCATCTTCTATCTTCTTCTCCTCAGGCCGCTCCGCACCCATGGCATGGGGGGGAGGCTCCCGCTCTTCTCTTCATCTTCTTCTCTTCTTCATCTTCTTCCCTTTTTCTCCGGGCCACTCTGCATCCATGATGGCATGGAGGGAGGCTCCCGCTGTGTGACGGTTCTCCTCTTCTGATGGTTCTTATATAACATGGGGGCGGGGCCACCCAGTGACCCCGCCCCCCTCTGACGCACGGGTCATGACGGGACTTCCCTGTGGCATTCCCCGTGACGTCACAGGGAAGTCCCGTCAAGTCACCGTGTGTCAGAGGGGGGCAGGGGCACCGGGTGGCCCCGCCCTCCATTATTTAAGAACCGTCAGAAGAGAAGACGCGTCACGCAGCAGGAGCCTCCCTCCATGCCAGCATGGGTGCAGAGCAGGAAGAAGAAGAAGCATTTTTGGCACGGGGTTCCCCTTGAAATCCATACCAGACCTGAAGGGTCTGGTATGGAATTAAGGGGGACCCCCACGTCATTTTTTTTTTTAATTTTGGCCGGGGTTCCCCTTAATATCCATACCAGACCTGAAGGGCCTGGTATGGAATTTAGGGGGACCCCCCACATCATTTTTTCTTTTAAATTTTGGTTCGGGTTTCCCCTGTGGGGAATTCCCATGCCGTTTTTATCAATGAACCTTTAGGTGTATGGTCAGACCGGCAATTCATTATAGCCGCGAGTAGTTTTAAATTACTTTTTTTCCTTTGAAATGTAATTTTGCTGTCAGACTGTTCTAAACACAGGAAACATGCGCCCCTTTACAGGCATACTATAGACACCCCCCAGCTACAAAATTTAAAGGAATATTACACTTTTATTGTTTCACTTTAAGCATTATTAAAATCACTGCTCATGAAAAAACGGCCGTTTTTAAAACTTTTTTTGCATTGATCCATGTCCCCTGGGGCAGGACCCGGGTCCCCAAACACTTTTTATGACAATAACTTGCATATAAGCCTTTAAAATTTGCACTTTTGATTTCTCCCATAGACTTTTAAAGGGTGTTCCGCAGCATTCGAATTTGCTGCGAACACCCCAAATAGTTCGCTGTTCGGCGAACTTGCGAACAGCCGATGTTCGAGTCGAACATGAGTTCGACTCGAACTCGAAGCTCATCCCTACCTGTGACCAGAAACCTAATTAACATGGGCTAATTAACTAATCCCTTTAGACAGCCCAGGTGACTCAGACATGACCTTTAGGCCAGACTGGCCGTCTTGTAGCTGAGAAAACCCAATCAACATTATCACAAATCAACACAGAACTCTTCTTCACACAATAGCAGAGTTAATTAACACAAACAACAATGGGGATCTAATGACTCTTAGATCCCATACTAGAGACTTATTTACAAAACACATTCTAGCAGGCAACAGACAGACAGGTGGCTAGAATTGGCATCAGCATCTCCTAACAGTATTTGTCCCAGCATTATGAATCAGCCAGTATTTCTAATATGGTAAATCCAGGGTCCCCAGAGTCTGTGTGTCCTGGGGGACCAGGACCTGAATCCACAGTAATACCACCTCAAGGGTCCCCAGGCATACAGCTCACAAACAGCACCGTTCCCCCAAATGCCAGGGCCCACGATCGATCGGCAAGAGGCTAGCATTCAGTCCCCTCCAAAAGTCTCTCTCCCGGCTAGGTCTGTCACAAGAACACCGGAGAAAGAAGCAGAGGATCGTAGGAAGAAGAAGATGGAGGAAGAAACCGAAGGAATATAGAAGAAAGAAGAAAGAGGATAGAAGATGGAAAAAAGAAGACTTTAAATAATGGAATTGTCAAAAACTGTCTCTTGTCATTAACATTTTTGACAGTTTTTTGTGAAATGGTAGGGGTACTCCCTTACCATTTCACACAGGGGGGGCTGGGATCTGGGGGTCCCCTTGTTAAAGGGGGCTTCCAGATTCCGATAAGCCCCCCCGCCCACAGACCCCCACAACCACCGGCCAAGGGTTGTGGGGATGAGGCCCTTGTCCTCATCAACATGGGGACAAGGTGCTTTGGGGGGGACCCCAAGGCACCCTCCCAATGTTGAGGGCATGTGGCCTGGTACGGTTCAGGAGGGGGGTGCTCTCTCATCCCCCCCTCTTTTCCTGCGGCCTGCCAGGTTGCGTGCTTGGATAAGGGTCTGGTATGGATTTTTGGGGGGACCCCACGCCAATTTTTTTTTAAATTTTGGCGCGGGGTTCCCCTTAATATCCATACCAGACCTGAAGGGTCTGGTATGAATTTTGAGGGGGAACCCTATGTCATTTTTTTTTTTTAATTTTGGTTCAGGGTTCCCCTGTGGGGAATTCCCATGCCATTTTTATCAATGAACTTTTATGTGTATTGTCAGACCGGCAATTCATTAATAGCCGCAAGTAGTTTTTTTTAATGACTTTTTTTCCTTTGAAATGTCATTTTGCTGTCAGACTGTTCTAAACACGGGAAACATGCGCCCCTTTACAGGCATACTATAGACACCCCCCAGGTACGAAATTTAAAGGCATATTACACTTTTATTGTTTCACTTTAAGCATTATTAAAATCACTGCTCCCGTAAAAACGCCCATTTTTAAAACTTTTTTTGCATTGATACATGTCCCCTGGGGCAGGACCCAGGTCCCCAAACACTTTTTATGGCAATACCATGAATATAAGCCTTTAAAATTAGCACTTTTGATTTCTCCCATAAACTTTTAAAGGGTGTTCAGCGGCTTTCGAATTTGCCACGAACACCCCAAATTGTTCGCTGTTCGGCAAACGGGTGATGTTCGACTCGAATTCGAAGCTCATCCCTAGTCAGGAGGCTCCTGCCTTAGGTACTAGAAAAACTGGGGAAAAAGGCCCCCAGATGATTCTATGTTTTTGGCATCACTGGCTTGATGGCCTTGTAGCAGTATAAAAATTTTGCAAACATTTTCTCTTCTGAGATCTGTTCTCCATTGTCCACCCACCTGTCTTCTGGACCCACTGGTCTTTGGCAATTGTTGTCCAAACCCTCCAGAAGGAAGCTACAACCATCTACTTCACTTAGGCCAACTGGAAGAGACTGGTTGGGCGCACCTTTAAAAGAGACTTTCCAGCCATCTTAGCAGCTTGCTCTGGACTTATTTCATGTCAAAAGTAACTTTGAGATACCTCCATTGTGATCTATTAAATCTGCAGCCTGTCTTATAAGATTTGGCCTCCTGCCCGCTTTGAAGTTCAGTGGGCTTGAGTGAAGGATGGCAGCTTCCTCTTACTAGTCTGTGGCTACAATCCAGACTGTTCCTCCTGTCATTCGCTTAATTGCGTTGTTCAGTGTTTGGCCAAACAATAACCTCCCATTAGAGGAAACGTCGAAGGCTTGTGTAGAGGTTCCACCTGCCCACTAGTGGCGTAACCACAATGCTCTCCGAGCAGTGACTGAGTGCGCCAGCGCTTGTACTAGGTCTGTTAAAAGCATCAACCAAAAGTCAGTTGCCAGGTTCCACTCTTTCCAGAAACTGTGCCAAATCTTGCAGCTTCCAATGTTGAATGTAATATCATTTCTGAAGTTAATATATCGAAGTTGCTGGTTGGCAAGCAAAATCTGTCACTGTATAGAGTCTGTGCAAGCCTGATGGCCAGATCACCAGTGTTTCTGCATTCCAGATGTGTTTCTGCATAAGTGTTTTTAATGCATTCTACATGCGTTTTGCCACTTTCCCGATGTGTTCCTATAAAGAAACAATGCAACCTTCTACTCTTGTTGATGGCATTAGAATGCGCAGTACTGGTGTGAATTAGGTAATTGAAATCAAAGTTAAACACTATCCATGCGTTCTTGATGCAGAAATAAAAACGCACTGGACTGCATCTGGTGTGAACAAGTCCATTGAAGGCAACCAAATTATAAAAAGGCAAAGACACTTGCTGCCCAGGACACACAAGGGCAGCAACCACCCCTGGAAGTGCAGTGCATAAACATACAGCAGCCATTTTATCTGGATAAAGCTTAGGGAACCTGTTACTGTAAATTGGTCTTCTGACAAGGTCTCTGTCATCCTCCATCAACGAGCGATTTACGCTCTATCATAGTTGGGAAAAGACCATCCTCCAATGAGCATTTTACTCTTCGTCATTGTGAGTAAAGACCATCCTCCATCATGAGCGATTTATGCTCTATCATTGTTGGGAAAAGACCATTTTCCAACGAGCGATTTACGCTTTGTCATTATGATAAAAGTCCATCCTCCATCATGAGCGATTTACGCTTTGTCATTATGATAAAAGTCCATCCTCCATCATGAGCGATTTACGCTTTGTCATTATGATAAAAGACCATCCTCCAACGAGCGATTTACGCTTTGTCATTATGAGAAAAGACCATCCTCCAACGACCAACGAATGATTTACGCTCTGCAATTCTGGGAAAAGGCCATCCTCCATCATGAGCGATTTACGCTCTGCAATCCTGGGAAAAGGCCATCCTCTATCATGAGTGATTTATGCTCTGCAATCCTGGGAAAAAGCCATCCTCCATCATGAGAGATTTATGCTCTGCAATTCTGGGAAAAGGCCATCCTCCATCATGAGTGATTTATGCTCTGCAATTCTGGGAAAAAGGCCATCCTCCATCATGAGAGATTTATGCTCTGCAATTCTGGGAAAAAGGCCATCCTCCATCATGAGCGATTTATGCTCTGCAATCCTGGGAAAAGGCCATCCTCCATCATGAGTGATTTATGCTCTGCAATCCTGGGAAAAGGCCATCCTCCATCATGAGTGATTTATGCTCTGCAATCCTGGGAAAAAGCCATCCTCCATCATGAGAGATTTATGCTCTGCAATTCTGGGAAAAGGCCATCCTCCATCATGAGTGATTTATGCTCTGCAATTTTGGGTAAAGGCCAGCCTCCATCATGAGCGATTTACGCTCTGCAATTCTGGGAAAAGGCCATCCTCCATCATGAGCGATTTACGCTCTGCAATTCTGGGAAAAGGGCATCCTCCATCAGTGATTTATGCTCTGCCATTATTGGAAAAGGCCATCCTTCATGAACAAGCGATTTACACTCTGCCATTATGGGAAAAGGCCATCCTTCATGAACAAGCGATTTACGCTCTGCCATTATGGGAAAAGACCATCTTTCATGAATGAGCGATTTACGCTATATCGTTATGGGTGTTGCTTGTGGCGTGGATATTTGCAGCATACTTTCTGCTATTGCCGCCTTAATAGGTCTTAGAATTTTGCACAACCACCATCCTCGTGAGGCATCCTGTACAATTTCATTGCTCTGCCACTGCAGACTGCATGCAGGCCCAAAATGCACCCTGAACTTGGCAAGGCATCTTCTATCATGCTGGCATAAACGCATGTGCCAATTTCCTGGATTCTGTCCTTTCACAGGGTAAGTGGAAACAACTCCTTTAGAGTGTATTGACCACATGCTTAATGAATGTGACAACCTGTTAGGTGTCGTCATCCTGCGATCGTTGGCGGGTCTTATGATTTTTGGAGCTTTTGCGTTCAGGGTTTCTGCTCTTAAAATAGTGCAAAACACTTTAATTTGCATATTTTCCTTGGGCACTCTTTTAAGAACCATGTCCCACGTCGCCTCCTCCTACCTTTGCTAATCTTCTGTGCCACTAACAGATGTGGCAAGCTCATATTTGCACATAATATATGGAGAAAAGCATATTACCTCTCACCAAAAAACATGCAACCCTGTCTCTTTAAGAGCCATCTGCCTTCATCCACTCACCACAGAAGTCTCTGCAGGTGAGCTTCAGGCAGCATCTCCAAAGGCAGACAGCAGACATAGTCAGAGACAAAAACCAGTCAGACTGTCAAACCCACAGAAGTACACAGCATAGCAGAGGAGCCAGGACAGCACATCCAAAGACAGACAGGAGACAGAATCCGAGGTAAGTCCTTTACCTGGCAGGACTGCAGAGAGAGAGAGGGAGAGAAGCCCTCCCAACTGCAGACCTCCACAATCAGTTACATCATTGCATGGCATCTGGCAGTTCCCATTTTGTGCCGCCCATCCCCCCACACTCTGTGACACCATTCACAGCCGCTCTCAGACTGACAATAAAGCCAGGAGAGCAGTGCGGTGCGCTACATATAAAAAGACAGGAAAAAACCAAAGGGAGAGGCAATGATGACATTGCAGAGCTCTTATAATACCCACCTGCACAATATATCAATGCTGTTTAAGCATCATTTTGCCCACAGCCTTGGCACAAGGCACCTCAGTTTTTAGAAAGATTTACTTTAAGCATTTTGGGTCTTCCAACTCCATGAGAGGCTGAACATGGAGGGGTAGGTTCGGCAGGGGGGATGCAGCAAACAAATTACTTACCAACTGCAATCAGCATGTGGCCTGGACCAAAAAAAAAACATCTTAGTTGGGGGAGGGGCTGTCTTTTATATTCAGCTTGGAACATGTGGTCATTGGGGGCTCCAAAGGAGGTGTTAACCCGTTATGTGCTGACGGAGGATGGGCCAGGAAAATAAATTTTGGAAACAGAAAAAATTAACAACAATTGGACAGATATATGATAAAAACATAATACAATCATACGAGAACTTGTGTAAACAATATATGCCTTTTGCTAAATACCTTTGACTGTCCACTTTCCAAAAAAGGGGTCATTTGGGGGTTATTTGTACTGTTCTGACATTTTTGGGCCTCAATAAATGAGATTGACCGTCAGTACATCCAGGATTGATCAATTTTCAGATACGGTATACTGTATACCATAGTTTGTGGACTCTATAACTTACCTACAGGCTAAACTATATACAATGATTTGGGTTATTTTCACCAAATAAATGTTGCAGAATACATTTTGGCCTAAATTTATTAAGAACAATTATTTATTTGCAAAATTTTATAAAAGCGAAGTGGTTAACCACCTCATGTCCGCCGGCCATCAGATGACGGCCAGGCGGCAAAGCTCTCGTTCTGGGTGGGCGTCATATGATGTCCACCCAGAACGACCGCTCTTGCATGCCCTGGGGGTGCGCATCATGGCAATCGGTGGTTCGGTGTATCAGTCAGAAACACCGCTACACCGATCTCTGTAAAGGGCCTCTAACGGCCACATAATCAGCCGTGCCCAATCATGGCTAATCACGATGTAAACAGAAAGAGCCGTTAATAAGCTTTTCCTCACTCGCGTCTGACAGATGTGAGTAGAGGAGAGCCGATCGGCTGCTTTCCTGACAGGGGGGTCTACGCTGATTGTTTATCAGCACAGCCCCCCCTTGGATGCCCACCCAGGACCACAAGCATGCCGCCAGGACCACCAGGGATTGGCACCACCCTAGACCACCAGGTATGCCACACTAGACCACCAGGGAAATGCCAAACAGTGTCCAGGCAGCTGCCTATCAGTGCCCTTCCCAAATGCCTGCCAGTGCAAGTGCAATCAGTGATGCCTATCAATGCCATCTATCAGTGCCACCTATCAGTGCCCAGCAGTGCCCAGCAGTGCTGCCTATCAGTGCTACCCATAAGTACCCATCAGTGCAGCCTTTCAGTGCCCATCAGTGTCACCTATCAGTGCCCATCAGTGCCCACTGGTGCCACCCATGAGTGCCCATCAGTGCTGTCTATCAATGCCCATCAGTGCTGCATATCAGTGGCACTCAACAGTGCAGCCTACCAGTGCCCATCATTACCGCCTATTAGTGCCTATCGTCAGTGCCACCTCATTGATGCCACCTCATCGGTGCCCTCTAATCAGTGCCCATCAGTGCCACCTTATCAGTGCCCATCAGTTAAGGAGAAAACATACTCATTCACAAAATTTTATAACAGAAACAAAAGAAAACTTTTTTTTCAAAATTTTAGGGTTTTTTTATTTGTTTAGCAAAAAATAAAAATACCAGAGGTGATCAAATACCACCAAAAGAAATCTCTATTTGTGGGAACAAAATGATAAAAATTCTGTTTGGGTACAGTGTAGCATGACCGCGCAATTGTCATTTAAACAGCGACAGCACTGAAAGCTGAAAATTGGCTTGGGCAGGAAGAGGTTGTAAGTGCCCGGTATTGAGTTGGTTAAACATCATCACAAGTCCCAAGTCCCCCCCCAAACAGAGATCACCATTCCCCCTGAGCCCCCCCCACCACCTCAACCCCCCGGTTACATCACATGGGGTGATGTCACCAGGTGATGTCACCACTTATCTGTATAAGAACTATCAGACAGCGGAGCAGGCAGTTAACCTTTGTCATGGGCGGAGCTTTTATTTATTTTTTCAGGTCAGGCGGTGCGGTGGGCATCATGATTGACAATGGATCTACATCGGGGGACATAGTTTTTTTTATTTTTAATAAAAGAAGTGTCAAAAACTGTCTGTGTTTTTATTTCTTTTTGACACTTTTTTTGGTGAATGAGTCGGGGTACAATTTACCCCATAATCAAGCCCATCTGTACCATGTGATCACTGTGACCAATCACAGCTAGCAAAGCAACAGTAATATACAATGGATGGCATGAAAGGAAGCCATTCATTGTTTATATTTGTCTTGTGATCTTCTGTGATTGGTCATAGTGATCACATGGTACCGGCAGCGAGTGGATACACTGATCAGTCATTTGGCTCTGTATGATGGACACAGCCAATGACAGATTGCACTGCAGCACGGCACCGTGGTCATGCACAAGGCACGATCTGGGAGGGCATCATATGACTTCCACCCGACTCAATGAAAAAATGAAGACAAACAATATTAACCAGTTCCCACCTGGCATTTTTTTAAATTTAATACATTTCTGAGGAGGGAGCTTTTTTTTTGTTTTTTTATCTTTCATTGGTCTATTAAAAGTCAACAGCTACAGATTTGGTTGCTGCTGACTTGTAATTAACTTGCAGTTAACAAGTGACTGAAGATCCTCTTTAACCACTTAAGGACTGGGAGAATTTCCCCCTTAATGACCAGGCCATTTTTTGTGATACAGCACTGCGTCGCTTTAACTGACAATGGCACGATCGTGTGACGTTGTACCCAAATAAAATTTAAGTCCTTTTTTCCCCACAAATAGAGCTTTCTTCTGGTGGTATTTGATCTCCTCTGCAGTCTTTATTTTTTGTGCTATAAACAAAAAAGTGCGACAATTAAAAATTACAATATTTTATACTTTGTTGCTATATTAAATATCCAAAAAAAAAATTTAAATAAAGAAATTTCTTCCTCAGTTTAGGCCGATATGTATTCTTCTACATATTTTTGTTAAAAAAAAATCGCAATAAGTGTTTATTGATTGGTTTGCACAAAAGTTATAGCGTCTACAAAATAAGGGATAGATTTATGGCCTTTTTATTATTATTATTTTTTTACTAGTAATGGTGGCAATCATTTTATCGAGACTGCAACATTGCGTCGGACAGATCAGACACTTTTGACACTATTTTGGGACCATTGACATTTATACAGTGATCAGTGATATAAATAGCCACTAGTTACTGTGTAAATATCACAGGCAGGGAAGGGGTTAACACTAGGGGGTGATCAGGGGGTTAAATGTGTGTCCTAGGGAGTGATTCTAACTGTGGGGAATGTGAATGACTAGGGGAGGAGTCATATCGTTGTTCTTCCTTAGTAAGAACACACAATCTGTCTTCTCCCCCCTGACAGAACAGGGATGTGTGTTTACACACGTCCCTGTTCTGGCTCTCGTGCCCGTGATCGCGCGTGCCCGGCAGTCATCGCAACCACCGGTCACGTGCATCGGTTCCCTGGCGGTGCAGTGGCAAGCCGGGGAACTGATGGTGCTGACCTGCCGCAGTATAATGACGGCGGCTGGTTGACAAGCAGTTAAGGATGACCCACAGACATACAGCTATGAGAACATGCAAGGAATAATTGCAGAGTCACAGGCTCCTTATGTGAAATATATGACAATGCAATCTCCTATAGGTAATGATGTATTTGATGTGCCGTTACCAGATATTTCTGTTTCTCTTGAATTGATGGGATTCTTCTGATTCATTTATTCCTATTCTTGTTTATAGAAAGATCACCTAGTAGCTGGAATCTAACTAGATCACATTTTGTATTTTTTTAATCAAACTATAATTGCAGAACTCTTATAACTGTATATAGTAATGTGTATTCTTCTGTCTTCCATGGAAAGCTGAACAAATATGTGAGAAATGTTCATTACACCGACCCAGATGAAGGCGAGATCTACTTTAATGAGAGAAGAGAAGTTCCAACCGATATTACTTTACACAGTTGGTTTTTTTTTAACAAAACACATTATTTCTTTAGAAAAATTTCCACTATGCAAAGCCCAGATTATGTGCCCGGACCATTTCCCAATATGAGTGAGCCATACTTCTGGACAGAAGGCAAAGTAAGAAATCACTTTATTTTCTGTTTATATTGTTTGCTGAGGAGGTTTGTAATTCAGATTTATAGAGATTTTCTAAACCACTTCAGATCCAGATGATTTTACTCCCTTCATCACCAGGCCATTTTTTGCTATTCAGCACTGTGCCACTTTAACTGACAGTTGCGCGGTCATGCAACATGAAATTTATACTTTTTTTCTCCTACAAATAGAGCTTTTTTGGGTGATATTTGATCACCACTGGGCTTTTTATTTTTTAATGTATAAATAAAATAGACCAACAACTGTGAAAAAATATACATATCAAATAAATAAAATTAAAAAAATCTAATGTAGCACCCTCTAGTAGTGTGCTAGAGAGAATAGGTGAATTTAAGCAGGCTTGGCTGGTTGCTAGGCCTGTTTGTTTTCATTCTGGGCTGTACAGCGTTCAACTTGCAGTAATGCAACTGATCTATACTGTGTTAAGTGTGCACTAACACACATAAATGTACTGCGTTAAATGGCATGTAACAAACTGAAATATATGGTGTTGAACTTGCAGTAACACAATAAAATATACTGTGTTAAACAGTCACTACACTCACATTGACTGAACTATCCCTACATTCACACTAATGTAAAGATGAATGGTCGCACTACAAACTCTTGCTTGGGTTGAATTGTTTGCCCATCCCTAGTTGTGGCATATCATTAGGTCTGACAGTTGTGGGATATTATCAGGTATGACAGCTGTGAGATATTATTAGGTGTGAGAGTTGTGAGATATTATTAGGTGTGAGAGTTGGGGGATATTATTAGGTGTGAGAGTTGGGGGATATTATTAGGTGTGAGAGTTGTGGGATATTATTAGATGTGAGAGTTGGGGGATATTATTAGGTGTGAGAGTTGTGGGATATTATTAGGTGTGACAGTTGTGAGATATTATTAGGTGTGAGAGTTGGGGGATATTATTAGGTGTGAGAGTTGTGGGATATTATTAGGTGTGACAGTTGTGAGATATTATTAGGTGTGAGAGTTGGGGGATATTATTAGGTGTGAGAGTTGGGGGATATTATTAGGTGTGACAGTTGGGGGGATATTTTTAGGAGTGACAGTTGGTAACACATTGTATCCAGTGACATCATTCGATATGGCAGTTGGTGGGAGATTCTGAACAGTGACTGATGTCATCGTGTCTCACCAATATGGCAGTTGGTGGGAGATTGTGAACAGTGACTGATCTCATTGTGTCTCAACAATATGGCAGGTGGCTTGTCGTCTTCAGTATAAAAGAAAACTTTGCTTCACTAATTTCCATGAATTAGCGCTAATCGCGGTAATTAGCGATAAACCGGTATTCACTATAGCGCTGGTGCAAAAAATACTCTCAAAAACGAATTTACTATAGCTCCCTGAAAACAAATGGTGCCCAAACCATGACTTTTGTTAGGACCATGACTATTGCACATGGAAATAATGTTTAGAACATGATATTATTGCCTAAATGATACTGAAATATGCGGTATATTATTTAAAAATAATCTGCTTTTAAACTGTGAAAAAGTGATTTCTACACTGAAATATCTTTAAAAGTCTGAGAAGAGATAAATTCCCCATCTTTTTACAACTAGGTGCCAGTACAACTGAGCATGCTCAGACCTGAAAACAACTCTCATTTTACCTCCCATGGCTTTTTTACCAAGAGTTATAGTAAATACCAAAATGAGCGCTGGGTTAAAGAGCGTTTTTTTGGGATTGAAAATGAGCGTTATGTAGCCCAATGCAAGTTTCAGTCATTGATTCTTTTTTTTTTAATCAAAAGGGTTTTTATTTTGCATAGGAAACAAATATGTATAACATACAGGTAAAAGTACATAACGTATACATATCTCGGAGTTCTCTCACATCATTTTATGGATACAATTATCAGTTACCTAAGGTTATTATAAGACGGTTCTATCTACATTCTATCAGGAATATCACCTAGCATACCGTTATCTTTTATTAATAATAGATCTAATATATAATATAGCTCGCAAGGAGTATATATCCAAATGAAGTGTAGTATAAGCAAATACCAACTACAATAATGTTACCCTTATATGTTGAGAGTTCCAGTGATCTATGATAGCCTTAGGGTATAAATATGGAAAACACATCAAGCGTTTGACAATAACATTGAGATCAACTCCGCTACATTATGATTCTATCGACCTTGTTTAAGTTTGTTATATTTAACTCAGTATAATATTCATCAGTAAAGGAGAAGATAAAATAGAGGAGAAAGAAGAAGAAAAAGAAAAGGAAAAGAAAAAGAGAAAAGGAAGAATAGAGATAAAACTAAGCAAAACCTTGCCATACATTACAATATCACATATACTGCCATATACCCCACAGGGAATGTCTCGTCTTATAATTCCCTCTCCTTTGCATGTGCTCAATTTCCATACAATAGTATGGTCTACATCAACCCAAGAGTAACCTATCTTTAACTAATTGGTGTGGGGCCAAACCAGGCACGTCTAACCACGCCTGCCATATTGATAGGAACTTTTGTGTGACCTTCCTATGTTGGTAAGCAACCTTTTCTCTTATTAGGAGCCTGTTGACACTGTTTATCCATTGCCTCCTGGTGGGAACTCACGGAGTAATCCACCACTGGGCAGTTAGTCTCCTCGCCATGTATAAAAAGCGAATAAGCGCTATGCGAATGGGTGGGGGTGCTAACTCTTCATCTATTCCCCCCAGTAGACAGACCACTGGAGTTCTCTCAAGAGGTATCATGTATACTTCCGAGATCGTATCCAGTACTTCCTTCCAGTATCTGGACAGCTTGGGGCATTTCCAGACCATGTGGAGCAAGTCCCCATGGTCGCGTTCACATTTTGGGCACAGGGGTGAATCTCTAATTCCCCACCTATAAAGTTGAAGGGGGGTTCTGTATGCCCTATGTAGTAAATAGAGGTGTGAGAGTTTCTGGGACGCAGATATTGATACCAGAGGGGCGTTTACAATGCATACATCCCAACTGTCTCCGTCTATCGTTCCAATATCCTCCTCCCAACGCTGTCTGCATGGTAGTCTAGAGGGGTCTTGTATTCGTGCGAGAAGAGCGTTATAACATCTAGATATCATACCCTTTTTAACTTCCTCCAGAAAAACATCCTGTATAATCGGGTGTTCTGTTTGTTGGATCCTAGCAGTTCTATTCTGGGTTTGTAAGGCATGACGCAGTTGGAGATATTTATAGAAATGACTATGTGGGATCCCAAACTCTGTTTGAATCTGCTGAAATGATTTAAGGGTGTTATCTTGGTATAATTGTGAGATATATTTGATGCCTGCGTCATCCCAGTTCTTACAGCCTTTTAGTTTTTGTATTTCTTTAAGTTGTCTGTTTCGCCAGAGAGGCGTGCTGGATAAAAAGCCCATAATTCCTAGCAGTTTCTTGACATAGGACCAAATTAAAATCAACAATATAATCGTAGGAGCTTCCAGGTCTAAATGCAAGAATCCCGCCTCCAAGTTTGCCAGTGCTGAATAATTGTTTTCTTCTAGTGTTATAAGTCTACGAATCGGGTCCTTCGGATCCAGCAAGCCCCATCCTCCTAGTTGTTGCAATTGGGATGCCAAATAGTACATTCTGGGATGAGGGACTGCAAGTCCCCCTTCCTCCTTGCCGTGCTGTAATGTTGATAGTTTTATCCTCGCTATTTTTTTCCTCCACACTAGCTCTCTAAATTGGGTCTCTATCCTATCAAACCATCTTTTAGGTATCCATACCGGGGAGTTATTAAAAATATATAGCAGTTGTGGTGCCCAGACCATTTTAATAAGATTAATTCTACCAACTACAGATAGGGGGAGTTTACACCAAGCCCTGCACTTTTCACGGAATTTAGTTAATAGAGGTGTTAGGTTCTGGTCAATATAAGTGGCTGGATTAGGAGTCACCTGAATCCCCAGGTAGCGAAACGAACTTACTTGTTGTATCATCTCTGCACCTAGGGGCAGTGGAGTATTCAGAGGATCAAGCGGCATTAACACCGACTTATCCCAATTAATGGAAAAGCCCGATAATTCTCCAAAATCCTTAATGAGGGACATGACTGTTTGTAGTGTATCTCTTGTGTCCCCTAAATAAAGCAAGGTATCATCTGCGTACATAGACACTACATCCTTATTCATACCCCTTTGGAAGCCTGCTATTCTTGAGTCTCCTCTAATTTTTGCTCCCAAGGGTTCCAGGGCCAAGGCAAATAGCAGGGGCGACAATGGGCACCCCTGCCTGGTGCCTCTAAATAATGGAAAAGGTTCTGAAAGTTCCCCATTAATCCGTATCCTGGCAGTGGGCGCAGCATACAGAAGCTGTATCCAGCGATTAAAAGTGTCCCCTAGTCCCATGTTCTGTAACGTTTTCCACAGATAAGGCCACTCGACACTGTCGAAGGCCTTAGCTGCGTCAAGTGAAAAAATTGCCCTATTGCCCGTATTGTCCACTGGGAGTTGTAGATTCAGGAATAATCGTCTTATATTTTGGGCCGTGGATCTCGTGGGGATGAACCCAGATTGGTCTCTATGTACTATTTTATGAATTACTTTGGCTAGTCTATTTGCTGACATCCGAGCCAGCAGCTTAATATCGGATGTGAGCAGTGAAATGGGCCTATAAGATCCAGGGGAGTTCTCATCCTTACCCGGTTTTAATATAACAATAATGATCGCCTCGTTCATCGAATTTGGCAATGAGCTCTCTTCTAGTGCCTCGTTATAAACTTTCAGTAATGTAGGAAGCATGGAGTCAGCATAGCGTTTGTATATCTCTGACGGGAGACCATCTACACCTGGTGATTTGTTGTTTTTAGTTTGAGATAAGGCAATGTCTAGTTCCTCTGCTGTTAAAGGGGCATTAAGCATGGTCCTATCTTCTATTGGCAGACTGGGGAGCTCACAGCTTCCTAAGAAATCTTCTATTGCAATGTCAGTGGGTGTAACTTTAAAGTATAAAGATCAGCATAGAAATCACCAAAAACTGTCAGGATATCGGGAGTAGAGCATCTCAGAGTTCCCTGTGCATTGCAGATGGCGGAGATGAGAGAGGATGATTGCTGAGATCTAGCCATTACAGCAAGCATATGACCAGTCGTCTCCCCCTCCTCAAAATGTGATTGTTGCAGAAAAAAACGTTTGTTCTCCGCCAGCTGCAATGCCAGCTGCCCGGACATTGTCTGTGCACTCAACCATGCTCTCTTAGTGTCTCCTGTGGGGTCATTAATGTAATTGTTCTCAGTCTCGGTGACCCTATTCCGTATCAATAATTCCCAGGCCTTGGTATCAGTTTTGATCTGTGTTATTGTTTTGATAAGCTGTCCTCTCAGAAAGGCCTGCTGCATCCCAGACCACCCCCAGTTTAGCCGTACCAATATTATCCTGTAAAAACAGTTTGAGTGTACCTCGTATGGGGTCTGGTTCAGTAAACAGCGAAAGCCAGAAGGGATTAAGTTTCCATATTGGGCATCTGATCCTATTTGGTAGTGAAATGGTCACCCAGAAGGCAGAATGGTCAGATATATGCCTATCTGCATATCCTGATTCCTCTATTAGGTGGAGCATCTTGTCATTCCCAAGGCCCAAATCTATTCTAGATAACCCATCATATGAGGCTGAATGACAGGAGTATTTTTTGTCATAAGGATGCTTAGACCTCCACACATCTATCAGCCCCATTTCTTCCAGTATTCTAGCGAAGGGGGTGCTACTTTTTGTCTGACATGCTCTAGCAGCAGGTACAGGTAATTTGTCCTTGAGGAAGTTTAAAAAATTATTATAGTCTCCCATTGCCAGTAAGGGTACCTCTGGGTATTGGGCCATAAAACTCGCCAGGTGTCTAATAATCTCCGAGTTATACGGTGGGGGTATATAAATGCTAGCAAGAATACATCTTAGGCCTGAAATTGTACATAAAAGAAATACATATCTGCCAGCCGGGTCTATGCGTTTTCTAATACAATTAAATTGAACATCCTTCCGGATCAGTATACTCGCTCCCCTTGAATAGGTGGAGTAGGTTGCATGAAACTGGTTCATATATATTCGCGGGCTAAGACTGGGAGGAGGATCTGCAGAGAAATGAGTCTCCTGTAAGCAGACTACCCCCGCATTCAGCGACTTGAGATGTCTAAGAACCGCCAGTCGTTTCACTGGATTTCCCAGTCCCCTGACATTCCAAGTCACAATGGTCAATTTAGCCATCCCCATCCCGTTTTAGAAGCATTGACCAGGCCAGCATATCTCTCATTAGGTTTCCCAGGTTGCACATCAACATAACATCTGGAAGAGGAGAAAAACCCCCTCTCCCTATATTATATTTAATTTCTCCTTTCAGAAAATATTTGGGTATCTGTAGACATAAAATCAGATTCCAAGGCAAAGAAAAATATTCTAGCACTTTAACGTATAAGTACAGAAGGCAGTAAATTTTTATCTTAATGTATATTGCTCTGTATGGCATAGCTCTAAGAATCAACAGTTCACCCAACCACCAGCGGCTGTAGTGTTAACTATTCCCACACAACAGGTGTGGGGGGGGTAAAAAGCCTTGAAAACTCCCAGTTAACCAGCAGGTTAGTTCTTATAGGGGTTTTACAGCTATAGCAGGCACGTATTTCTTCCTTGTTCAGTCATTGATTCTAATGGTACAATTTTAATTTCCCCAAATAAATCCTTTTCATGTTGAAATGAAACCAGAAGGAAGATGCGAGGAAGGAAAAAAACGGAGGAAGCCCGGAGGAAGAAGCGGGGAGGAAAAAGACATTTTTAATGAAGGAATTGTAAAAAAACAGCTATTGTCTTTTGTCACATGACACTACTTTATTTAGTGAATGGGTAGGGGTTCAATGTACCCTATACTCATTCACATGGGGGGTGGGATCTGGGGGCCCCCTTGTTAAAGGGGGCTTCCAGATTCTGATAAGCCCCCCACCCGCAGACCCCAAAAACCATATAAAACAATATTTAAAGGAAATTTTCATTTTTATTTTTTCACTTTAAGCATTATTAAAATCACTGCTCCTGAAAAAACAGTCGCTTTCCACATTTTTTTTTTTTTTAATTGATACATGTCCCCTGGGGCAGTACTCGGGTCCTCATACACTTTTTATGACAAATAACTTGCATGCAAGCCTTCAATGAGGACTTTGGATTTTCCAGGTTTGAGCCCCATTGACTTCCACAATTCCCGCATATGCGATCTGACAGGCATGTTCACCAGCAATAGCGAAACTTTCCATTTGCATGTCCGCCCAGTTTCTGAGACTGAGACTTTAATTGGGCGCTGTTTTCATGGACTGCGGGATCGCATATTGGCGTTATAGTAAATGACTCCGATTGTATCCAGTGACATCATACAATATGGCAGTTGGTGGGAGATTCTGAACAGTGACTGATGTCTTTGTGTCTCACCAATATGGCAGGTGGCTTGTTGTCTTCAGTATAAAAGAAAACTTTGCTTCACTATCGGGCATACTTGATAAAGGAGGCAGGGCCTTTGAAACTTTCCCATGTCTGCTGTCTTAGTCCTAGGAGCCTGTAGATGCCGCTGTCTTTGCATCATTTTGGCGGGTCCAGAATCTTTTGCATGACAGCGGCCTGTCAGTTTACTGGCTGTGCTGCACTCAGCTCTCCTCTGTTCCAAGCTCAAGCAGAACTGTGATTAATTGAATGTAAGTGTTTACTTATGTTGTGCAATAAATGGATAGCCACTTTCACTGTTTCCTGCAAACCCATGAGGATCTTCCCAGATCTGATGAACACTGCTGCACTGTAATTCAACCTCTGACTCACCTTTACACCCATCTCTACGATCATCCATCCCTCCCATCATCCATCCCTCCGATCATCTATCCCTCCCATCATCCATCCTTCCCATCATCCATCCCTCCGATCATCCATCCCTCCGATCATCCATCCCTCCCATCATCCATCCCTCCGATCATCCATCCCTCCCATCATCCATCCCTCTGATCATCCATCCCTCCCATCATCCATCCCTCCGATCATCCATCCCTCCCATCATCCATCCCTCCGATCATCCATCCCTCCCATCATCCATCCCTCCGATCATCCATCCCTCCCATCATCCATCCCTCCCATCATCCATCCCTCTGATCATCCATCCCTCCGATCATCCATCCCTCCCATCATCCATCCCTCCGATCATCCATCCCTCCCATCATCCATCCCTCCCATCATCCATCCCTCTGATCATCCATCCCTCCCATCATCCATCCCTCCCGTCATCCATCCCTCCGATCATCCATCCCTCCCATCATCCATCCCTCCCATCATCCATCCCTCTGATCATCCATCCCTCCCATCATCCATCCCTCCGATCATCCATCCCTCCCATCATCCATCCCTCTGATCATCCATCCCTCCCATCATCCATCCCTCCGATCATCCATCCCTCCCATCATCCATCCCTCCGATCATCCATCCCTCCCATCATCCATCCCTCCGATCATCCATCCCTCCCATCATCCATCCCTCTGATCATCCATCCCTCCCATCATCCATCCCTCCGATCATCCATCCCTCCCATCATCCATCCCTCTGATCATCCATCCCTCCCATCATCCATCCCTCCGATCATCCATCCCTCCCATCATCCATCCCTCCGATCATCCATCCCTCCCATCATCCATCCCTCCCATCATCCATCCCTCCCATCATCCATCCCTCCGATCATCCATCCCTCCCATCATCCATCCCTCCCATCATCCATCCCTCTGATCATCCATCCCTCCCATCATCCATCCCTCTGATCATCCATCCCTCCGATCATCCATCCCTCCCATCATCCATCCCTCCCATCATCCATCCCTCTGATCATCCATCCCTCCCATCATCCATCCCTCCCGTCATCCATCCCTCCGATCATCCATCCCTCCCATCATCCATCCCTCCCATCATCCATCCCTCTGATCATCCATCCCTCCCATCATCCATCCCTCCGATCATCCATCCCTCCCATCATCCATCCCTCCGATCATCCATCCCTCCCATCATCCATCCCTCCGATCATCCATCCCTCCCATCATCCATCCCTCCGATCATCCATCCCTCCCATCATCCATCCCTCTGATCATCCATCCCTCCCATCATCCATCCCTCCGATCATCCATCCCTCCCATCATCCATCCCTCTGATCATCCATCCCTCCCATCATCCATCCCTCCGATCATCCATCCCTCCCATCATCCATCCCTCCGATCATCCATCCCTCCCATCATCCATCCCTCCCATCATCCATCCCTCCCATCATCCATCCCTCCGATCATCCATCCCTCCCATCATCCATCCCTCCCATCATCCATCCCTCTGATCATCCATCCCTCCCATCATCCATCCCTCTGATCATCCATCCCTCCGATCATCCATCCCTCCCATCATCCATCCCTCCCATCATCCATCCCTCTGATCATCCATCCCTCCCATCATCCATCCCTCCCGTCATCCATCCCTCCGATCATCCATCCCTCCCATCATCCATCCCTCCCATCATCCATCCCTCTGATCATCCATCCCTCCCATCATCCATCCCTCCGATCATCCATCCCTCCCATCATCCATCCCTCCGATCATCCATCCCTCCCATCATCCATCCCTCCGATCATCCATCCCTCCCATCATCCATCCCTCCCATCATCCATCCCTCTGATCATCCATCCCTCCCATCATCCATCCCTCCCGTCATCCATCCCTCCGATCATCCATCCCTCCCATCATCCATCCCTCCCATCATCCATCCCTCCCATCATCCATCCCTCCGATCATCCATCCCTCCCATCATCCATCCCTCCGATCATCCATCCCTCCCATCATCCATCCCTCCGATCATCCATCCCTCCCATCATCCATCCCTCCCATCATCCATCCCTCCGATCATCCATCCCTCCCATCATCCATCCCTCCCATCATCCATCCCTCCCATCATCCATCCCTCCCATCATCCATCCCTCCCATCATCCATCCCTCCGATCATCCATCCCTCCCATCATCCATCCCTCCGATCATCCATCCCTCCCATCATCCATCCCTCCCGTCATCCATCCCTCCGATCATCCATCCCTCCCATCATCCATCCCTCCCATCATCCATCCCTCCGATCATCTATCCCTCCCATCATCCATCCCTCCCATCATCCATCCCTCCCATCATCCATCCCTACCGATCATCCATCCCTGTGGGATAACCTGCTCTCCTGCCCTCCGGGTTCATAAGGCTTCTGGCTATTTCAACAAAGCTTGTTCCCTCCAGATGGATCCCGGACCTTTCAGCTGTACCTGACTCTTTAGCTGCATCGGTCCTGGAATCTCTTCACCTCCATTACCAAGTACTTTTTTCAGATATCTTATCAATTTGCACATATACCACTATTATTAGGATCATCATTGTTATCTATAAGAAATCATTTCTGATGTGTCTGATCTCATGAGAGCAGAGAGATTACTTTTTCTCATAAGAAGACCAGTGACAGAACAGCTGCGGAGAAGCTTGAGCTGGACAAGGCCAGAGAGGAGAACTGCACATTTTCTGCCCTCCCTTCCCTGGTCACCCAGGTTAAATGCAGAGGGTTACAGGGGACACCATGCCATTTTTTCAATGTTTTCAATGTTTTTTCTTAAAGGGACAGTGCACTTTGTTTACCCAAAAATGTGTACTGTGCTTAAAAAAAACAGTATGCCCCTCCCTTAAAAATCAATACCAGAACCTTAGCTAGGCTTACAGTCTGGGTGGCCAGGAATGTGGAAGAAACCACGCCAGACTACATATGCCTCCCTTACTAGGCAGCAAAGGCAGACAATGATCTCATTGGGGGAACAAGGACCTAATTCCCACATCCATTGCCCCAAAAAGGTATGGGTTTTCCAGGAGAACTAATCACAATCTGGATGTTCCCTTTGGAATAAGGATGCTCTCAGATACCCCAGCCCCTGGGTCAATTACTGCAGAGTATATAGTATCCTGCTTTACAAATAAAAAGGACAAAGTAAATCAAAACACCCACACCATAGAAAAGTCCTTTATTAATACTAAAAATATAAAAAACAAACAAACAATGTTTTCTAATGGAAAACCAATTTCAATGACATTGTCCAGTAACTATCTGACACCACCACCACCCACCACCACGATAATCCATCGCATCATGATGTTAACTCATCCACTGCAAATTGACAGATTCCAGCCAGCTGCTGTATGTAAACCAACTGACCAGAGATAATGGGTGACCAGAGAATGAAGGCAGCAGAGAGCAGACAGATTTTATCTGGAAAGAAAAAAAGAGAAACATTTTGCAAATGTGCAGCACAGTATGTAGTTACTTTTACTAGTATGCAATTCCAGAGGAAGAGAGCAATTTTTTTTTTTGGAAATTAAAGATTTCTGTCTTTTTTCTGAGACTGATGACACAACATTGTACAGATTTGCTGGACCCTATGTACTTATTTTTCTAGCATGAGATTTTAAGGGCAGAGATTACACAGATTTCATTCGGAGATAAAAAAATAATTGTCTTTTTGCAGAGACTGAAGGCCAAAAAAATGTCAAAATTTGGAGCACAGCTTTTAGCCATTTATGATAATCCAGGGATGTAGGGAAGAGACCCAATGTCGGGACAGGGTGATTTACCAGAGGGCCCCCCTGGAAATGTTTTCTCCCCATGCTGAGGCCTGGTATGGTTCCAGAGGGGGTATCACTCATTGTTCTCTTTTTCTGGCCAGCCAGGCTGCATGATATAATAAAGGTCTGTATGGATATTGGGGGAACTCACACCATTTTTTTTGTATGTAGGATATAGAAAAAGTAACATTTACAAGGAAAAAAACTATTGCTGGCTTTTGACAGTAAATTACATTTTACTGCCAGATTTTTGTAAAAAAAATTGAATGGTGACACACATCTTTAAGGGTCAAAAAGATATTTGCGGGGGGTGGGGGGGGCTCATGTAGGGGTTTGGTGTGTATTTTGGGGGTTCATGAGATTTTTATTTTTTTTTCAAATACGTTTTTATTGAGTTTATTTGAAAAACAGGAGAAGTCAAAGAAAGTAAAAAAAAACATAAAAAGATACCAGCGCAGGGTAACATATGCATATAACATTCACCAAATCATAGAAAGAAATATAAATGTCATAACATATACATTCCAACAGATTAATTAATATACCATTGGACCCACCGCCGCCATGCAATTTCAAACGAAGGCAGTGAATTTGTTCTAAGAGCTAGCATTCTTTCATAAGTATAATGATTTTCAATGGTAGCTATACCCTCAGAGAAGTTGGGTGCCAACTTCATTTTTTCAGTGTCTAGTGATGTTAAGCTCAGCAGCTAGTAGTATAAATGATATTACCTTTCTGGGGGTTATTTTTTTATTATTTTTTTACAAAAAAAAAAAAAACAAGCTGTCAGAGAAAAGCAATTTATCTTTGAATTTAATGGTATGTTTTCCTTGTAGATGTTACTTTCATGTAGTACATTGTATACATTTTACACGTCTGCCATTTCACAGACAAGTTTAGGACATCCCTCAAACAAATTGTGCTTTGCTTATGTATTATTAAAAGCCACCACTGGTATTTTATATTTTAATATTACACATCCCCCAGGTCAGTGCCCATCCCCCATGATATGTGTTTGACAATCCCTTGCCTATTAGTCAGAACTGACTTTAAAGATTTGACTACCAATGACCACTGAGAAGGAGGGAGTGGAGTTGACTGATCTGTCACCATTATCAAGTTTTAAGGATGCAGGGCAGCACTATCAGCTCCAGTGGTGTGCCCTGTCCTATAACCTCACTGGGCTGTCATCACAGTTACCAAGTAGGCCTTGAAGGAGACATAAGGTTCCTCCCCATGATTGCTGGACCATATGTCTATAGTCATGCAGACCCTGGCACTGACTAATTGTCCAGTAATATTGAAACATTCAAATCTACATAATGATAGAGGGCAGAGATGGACCTATGGAAAAAAGAAATGGCAGATGGGAGTTGGCCACTCTGGTACAGCACAGGCATCAAAGCCACCAGCTTTGGAGCAGCTGTACAGCCAGCAATTTTTCCTAACTTATTCCTAGAAGCTGGACATGGGGGTGATTGGGCGCATATTTTATCTTTCTTTCTGGCAGCTGGGGAGAGACCTATGTCTGCCAAAATAGTGGATCTATGGACAGTTCATATAAGAGGTCTCACCACCATTGGCGCACATCCATTTCCCATTCCACTTCAGTGTATGGAATCATATGACTCTGTTCAGGTCTATTGAATGCCGACATCAGCAGGTCTCCTCATCGAGGCTAGGTATAGCGGCCACCTCACTGACTGTACTGGCCTGCTTGCTAACATCCCGCCAGAGATGTCACGTGTGTGATGACGCCACTCAATGCTAACTTCCTCAGATTGAGGAGGGGCCTGTTGACAGTGGCTTAAATATCATTACACAGTGTAATATTACCTACTTGCCACTAGATGTCATGCATTCTCGCATCCCCTCAAAATCATTCACCATGCTGGCAATAGTTTAAAATACCACCGAGTACATTACAATCACAATTCATTGAATACACTAACTAGAGCTCTAAAAATGGGGGGAATTAGCTTTGCAAAAATAAGGAAGACATTAACTAAAATAAATTTCTAGACAGGAGTAGCAATAAATACAAAAACTTGAAGGGAAGAAGCTAAAGGAAAGAAAAGGAACCATGGAAGCAGTAGTTGCAACACCCATAAGCAGACAGAAAAAGAGCAGAAGTAAAGATAAGATAAATATAATTATAGAAGCAGGATGCAAGAGACCCACAGACTTAACATTAGGACCATCCCTTATCCCTAATAATCCTCACATATTTAAATAAAGGACCAGAGGGGATAAAACAGATCATGCCTCCACGAAGGGTTGTAAATTGCATTCCTTATTCAAACCATGTGGAACTAAAGATTCTAAATTATATATCCACATTTTCTCCTTCTGAAGGAGAATAGTGTCAAAGTCCCCCCTTCTTGTTGGTAAATTTAACACATAGATACCTTTTGACAGTTAGACCTTTTGGATCACCCTGATGGCCATGTGATATCAAAAGAGGGCGGGGTCACCCATTTATGTCACCGGGTGGCCCCACCCTCCGCTATATAAGAGCAGTCGCGGGGACGTCTCCTGTGGAAGCAGAGTTTTTTCCGTTTTTCTTTTTCTCGGGTCATCAGCGCTGTGATTAAAGATGAATGGACATTGCGGGACACTTATTTTTTTATTTTTTTTTTAATAAAGGAATTGTCTCCTGTCATTTTTACTTTTTTGACACTTTTTTTTTTTTTGAATGGGTAGGGGTACAATGTACCCGATACCCATTCACATGGGGGGCGTGATCTGGGGGCACCCTTGTTAAAGGGGGCTTCCAGATTCTGATAAGCCCCCCACCCGCAGACCTCCACAACCACCGGGCAAAGGTTGTGAAGACCCCAAAGCACCCTCACCATGTTGAGGGCATGTAGCCTGGTATGGTTCAGGAGGGGGGGCGCTCTCTCTTCCCCCCTTTTCCTGTGGCTTGCCAGGTTGCATGCTCAGATGCTCAGATAAGGGTCTGGTATGGATTTTGGGGGGACCCCCACACCATTTTTTTTTTTTCTAATTTTTGGCTCGGGATTCCCCTTAAAATCCATACCACACAAAAAAGAATGCTTATCAACGTGGATAGGTTACAGCAGTACACAGTGTGAAGAGAAAAGCTCCCAGGACTACAGATCTCAGCATGCCTGGGCTGTTATGATATTGTCAGCCATGGTCACCCCACAATGGTGCTGGAAATGAATGGAAGGAATGTTCCTGGCTGTCATGCACTGTACAGGGAGGGGGAGGTTCACCTTGTCCCATTCCTCAGCAGCCTGGTCCAGCCTTGTGTCCTCATTCTCCGCCTTGTCCTCCTTCTGTCTGTCTCTGTCAAAACAGACCACTGCCACTGGGAACACCTAGCACAGCCGGGGAGGCATCAGAGGACTAGCAATTTTTGAGGGGCTCGGAGAAGGCGCGGAGGGTGGTTGCAGTCATAGTGAGGGAGTTCTATCATAAAACAGTTCAATGACCGAACTTCCTGTAGACAATGTCCTGTACAACCAGACTTAACTGAGTGTGCTGAGGAGGACATTCCCACCTCTGTCATTACACCAGTGAGGAGTTAATAATAGGGCCAGCTCTAAGTCCTCCCGGCTCTATAATATGGGAGGAGTAAGGGAGTAGACTTGCTCTCCCACAGATCTCTGGCTGTCACTGAAATGTCAGGTACTGCGGCTGTGCGGGACATCGCTGTGTTAGACAACACGCTTCTACTGAGCCTGCACTCGGTGCGGGTTGCACCGCACTGTTTACAGGTGGTGGCGCTCCGACTGACGTGCGCTCTAGGCCAGCGCCTACCTGTTGGTAGTGCCGGCCCCCGGCCAATCACTGCTTTGTAAAGCTGTTAAAACCCAGGTCTTGTGCAGAGCAGTGCATTCAAACAGCCATCCACAGTGCAGGCAAGTTTGGGTAGCACTTTAATTCAGTTTAACCCTGCAAGAATATTATGTCTTGTAATTTCAGGGGTTTTTGATCACTAAATAAACTTTCCAAGATTCTTCACTATCTCAAAAAATTTACATGCAGATATTGTTTTATTACAAAAGATCCTTTTAGGTCAAGAAGAGTCGGTTGGTCTGGTGGTGGAGCTGCTAAGGGCTGTAAAGACCATACGATTATCTAGTTTCGTAAACATATTGGTTGCCAAGTGGTTTTGAAGGAACGTGATTCTATGAAGAGGAGGAAGGCAACTGCTACTACCCAAACACATACTAACTCCATTACTATTTATCGTATGTACAGTATGGCCCAAATGTTAATGATAGTGGTTTCTTTTGAACACTAATAAAACAAATTCATTCTCATCCTCTAGAGTCAAAAATTGTGGTAGGAGAAGATTTCAATGCAATGAGTAAACCCATAGAGAATTGGAAATTACTCACAGGAGTTCTCCTTAAATTTATCCCCAGGGACAATCAGCTTTGTGTTTTATGTCCTCCACAGTACTTATCAATACCTGGAGACATATGAAGCCATTGGAAAGGGATTATACCCACCATTCCGTAGTTCATAAATCATTGTCCAGGCATTATATGATTCTGGTTGATGAAATCTTTTTGCTGTATATTATCAAGGCGATCATTTTGCTTATGGTTATATCTCTCTCCAGTGTTACTATTTTTACAGGCAGATTTTGTGGTTGGGATCGGCAATGATTAATGTGAGGAAGGTTATTAGGGCTACTTTACATTTGCTTCAAAACATGGCTTCGGACACACTTTGTTAAAGCTCTCTGAATGCCAGTCAAAGCTCCTGTCACTAAATAAAATGGTTAGCTTACAGTCCTTTTTACACCTTGCTTTTGCTTGGTGCTTCAATGAGCCTTCGGTGGGGCTTTGATGAGGCTTTGGTAGAGTTTTTATGGGGCTTTGATGGGGCTTCAATGAGCCTTTGGTGGGGCTTTGCTGGAGCTTCGGTAAGGCTTTGGTGGGGCTTCAGTAGGGCTTCAAGTAAGCTTTGCCATAGACTTCTATGAAGGCTTTTAACCGGTTCCCTTTTAACCGGTTCCCGACTGGCGCACGCCAATGTATGTCAGCAGAATGGCACGGCTAGGCAGATGGGCGTACCTGTACGTCCCTTTGAATTTGCCGCCGCGCCATTGCATGCACGCCGCCGGCGGTGCGCGTGCGCTGGTCTGGAGCTCCGTGAGTAGGATCGCGGGTCATCGAGTCTGCGGGGATAGCCACGATCGTCTCACAGAGAGGAAGAACTGGGAGATGCTAATGTAAACGAGCATCTCCCCGTTCTACCTAGTGATCAGGAGCTATGATCAGTGATGTGTCACAGCTAGCCCACCCCCCTACAGTTAGAACACATCCCTAAGCCACACTTAACCCCTACAGTGCCACCTAGTGTTAACCCCTTCACTGCCAGTCACATTTACACAGTAATCAATGCAATGCAATTTTAACCTCACTGATCGCTCTATAAATGTAAATGGTCCCAAAATTGAGCCAAAATTGTCCAATGTGTCCGCCATAATGTCGTAGTCATGATAAAAATCACTGATCGCCGCCATTACTAGTAAAAAAAAAATATTAATAAAAATGCCATAAAACTATCCCCTATTTTGTAGACGCTATTACTTTTGCCCAAACCAATCAATAAACGCTTATTACAATTTTTTTTTTACTAAAAATATGTAGAAGAATACATATCGGCCTAAACTGAGGAAAAAAATGTTTTTTTTATATATTTTTGGGGGATATTTATTATAGCAAAAGCAAAAAATAATGAGTTTTTTTCAAAATTTTTGCTCTTTTGGTGATCAAATACTACCAAAAGAAAGCTCTATTTGTGGGGGAAAAAAAGACATCAGTCTTGTTTGGGAGCCATGTCGCACGACCGCGCAATTGTCATTTAAAGCAACGAAGTGCCGAATCGCAAAGAATGCTCTGGTCTTTGGCCAGCAAAATGGTCCGGGGCTTAAGTGGTTAAGACTCTTTGAAGCACCACTAAAGCTACATGGAGTATAATATTTGAAGCAAAGCCAAAGCAAGGTGTAAACAGGACTGTAAGCTAACCATTTTATTTAGTGACAGGGGCTTTGACTGGCATTCAGAGAGCTTTAACAAAGCCTGTCCGAAGCCTTGTTTTGAAGTAAGTGTAAACTAGCCGTTAATGTGTGTTGAAGCCAAAGCAAGTGTAAATGATCCCTTACTGTACTTGAGAACTAAAGATTGGTAGTTTGGGATCAATTTGGGGGTATTTGTACTGTCCTTGAGAAATGAGATCAGGATTGATCAATTTTCAGATATATAGACCATAGTTTGTGGACTCAATACTTCTAAATAATATACACTGATTTGGGTTATTTTTACCAAAGAAATGGAGCAGAATACATTTTGGTCTACATTTCAGAAGAAGGATTATTTTTTGCAATATTTTATAAGAGACACAAAGAAAAATGCATTTTTTTTATTAACCACTTCAATATACTTTCGCCCCTTCCTGCCCAGGACAATTTTCAGCTTTCAGCGCTGTCACACTTTGAATGACAATTACGCGGTCATACAACACTGTACTCAAATTACATTTTTATAATTTTGTTCACACAAATAGAGCTTTCTTTTGGTGGTATTTGATCACCTCTGGTGTTTTTATTTTTTGCTAAACAAACTAAAAGAAGACCAATTTAAAAAAAAAAAAGTTTTTCTTTGTGTTATAAAATTTTTTTCTCCTGCACTGATGGGCACTGATGAGTTGGCACTGATAAGGTGGAACTGATGGGCACTGATGAGAAGGCACTAATATGTAGCACTGATGCGCACTGGTAGTCATCACTGATATGCAGCACTGATGGGCACCGATAGGCGACACTGATATGCAGTATTGATGGGCACTGACAGGCGGCACTTATGGGCACTGACAGGCTTCACTGATTGGCACTGACAGGCGGCACTGATGAGCACTAATAGATGGTACTGATAAGCAGCAATAATGACAGTGATTACTGATGGGCACTGTTCGGCATCTGTGAAGGGCTCTGACAGGTGTTAATGAGGGGCTCTGATTGGCACTTTGATGGGCACTGACTGGCACTTTGGTGTATAGTGAATGGAAGCTGATGGGCATTGATTGGCATCTGTGGTGGACATCTCTGATGGGGGCTGCGCTAATAATCAATGTGCTGATTATCAGTGCACACCCCCTCTGACAGGAGAGCCACAGATCGTGCGTGAACCGAGGAAAGCCATTTACCAGCACTTCCTGGTTACACACTGGGATCAGCTGTGATTGGTCAAAGCTGATCACATGGTAAAGAGCCTATGTCATGGGCTCTTTACCATGATCAGAGTTGCGGTGTGTCAGTGGGCGCTCAATTGCGGCTTATGTTGCTGGACGTCATATGATGCCCAGTCAGGATAAGGCAACCATTGCCCAGCCGTAAATTTTGCTATAGGCCGGGCAGGAGGTGGTTAAATATCACCAAAAGAACAGCATTTTAGGAGGGGAGATTGCCACCATCTATGTATTCTGCCATGGTAGTCCTTATTCCTAAACCTGAGAAGGATCCGGCTGATTGTGCGTCACATCGACCAATTTCTTTATTGAATATTGACTATAAAATACTGGCAAAGATCCTGGCCAAACGCCTCAATGCAGTCATTCTTAGTATAATTCATCCAGACCAAACTGGCTTTATGCCTGGAAAGTCTACCTCCATTACCATACACAGGACACAACTGATAGCTCAACAACTTAAAAAATGTCTACCTGAGACTTGTACGCTGGCTTCGCTGGACACCACAAAAGCCTTTGACTCAATAGAATGGCCACTTCTTATGGCTGCATTGCGCTCCTTTGGATTTGGCACTAAATTCCAACAATCGGTCACTACACTTTATAGAGATCCCACATCTAACCTTTTAGTCAATGGTCTCCTATCTCTGTCTATACAACTTCGTAGAGGTACCAGACAAGGGTGCCCTCTGTCTCTGCTGCTGTTTGCGGTTGCTACTGAGTCCCTGGCACTGAGATTTCAGCAGTCTCCTGTATTTAAACGTATTACTATGGGTGATAGAGTAGACACTATAGGATTATACACAGATGACATTCTTCTATATATGCAAGATACCTCTGCATCATTAGCAATAGCAATGCACACCATAGACAAATGTGGCACATATTCAGGCCTTAAAATTAACTGGCAGAAGTCGGCACTGATACCCTTTTCCTCGCAGGCTCTTCCATGCAGTGATCCACCATGCCCTCTTAAAGTAGTGACCTTGTTTAAATACTTGGAAATCATTATTACACTGTCTCCATTAGAAGCTTTCAAGGCATATCTGGACGTCTAGTTTCCATGATTAAAGCTAAACTTAATGTATGGGCCAAGCTCTCCCTGTCCATGGCAGGCAGGATTAATCTCATGAAGATGATCCTTCTGCCCAAGTGTCTGTATGTGATATCTCACATGCCTGCATCAGTGCCTAAATATTTTTTTTAAACCCTAGACATGTTACTTATCACCTTTATTTGGGCTAATCATAGGCAGAAACTTAAATTCTCCACTCTACAGTGCCCTAAGGCTGATGCTGGAATGGCATTGCCTAATTTTATATTATTTGGCTGGGCAGCTTCACCATCTGAGGGACTGGTTGGGATCAGCTACACCAGCGGTGGTTGAGGCATATTCAGACTATGTCCTTAAAATCAAACACCTGTTGATATCACTGGAGGCACCCTTGGCCGCTCTGGGAGAGGGACATATACCAATACTGACATTGGTTCATACAGTGTGGAGGGAGGCCAAGAAAATTACAAGTTTTCCAGGTACTAATGAGGCGCTACCACCCCGGCACAATCAAATGTTCCCCCATTTAAAGCTATTTGCGGACTATGGGTTCTGGGAGTGTAGGGGAATGGTCTCTTTGGACAATATCTATGATGGAAATGTATTGGCTTCTTTTGAGGGAAATATGAGTTGCCCCAATCCCCCTTTTATAGGTATCTATAATTTAGACGTGTGCTACATACTCCATTTGGTACCCATGACACTGACTTCTCTGACTACCCACTAATAGGAGTGCTTTGATCTCAGGGCCCTAGGAGACTTATCTCTACTCTGTATCTCCATTTACTCTCTGCCACGACTAGCGGGGCACCACTGGAGGTGCGCACCAAGTGGCAACAACTTGTCCCCGATTTATTTGATGAGGATTGGAAGGAGGTATGCTCCGCCCATTTATCTGTATCTCTGGCAGTCAACAACAAATGAATCCACCTTTATATGCTACATCAAACATTCCTGACCCCTGTTAGACTGCATGCAATGCACCGTGTATCTACCTCCGCCTGCACTAGGTTCACTTGTCCACGTGTGGATTTCACACATGTTATGTGGCTCTGTCCGGTTATAGAGAGATACTGGTATCAGGTGACGGAGATATTGTCTGCATTCTTATCAATTCCTGTTCTATGTACCCCACTGGTGTGTTTGTTTGGGGTTCTGGATGAGGAGAAATGGCCAAGACATGTTAAAACCGTGCTACTGGAAACACTGTTTATGGCTCGTAAAGCTGTAACACTTTAGTGGATCCAGCCCATACCTCCATCTATACATAAATGGCTCAGGTTAGTGAATCAAGTATTACCCTATGAAAAACGTATTTTTGAGCACAGGGGCTGCCCAACTAAGTATAATAAAGTGTGGGATGCTCGGTGTTCTTCACCCTTACTATAACCAGCATGTGACAATGCCACTGAAGGATTTGGGAAATGGTTATTACTGTTTTTGTGGCTCTTTGATGTTTTTTATAACATGTATATTGGGATTGATATACTGAGAAATGCAGTTTACTTGTACAGACATAGAAATGTTTTTTTATTATTGCTCTGTAGATGGACCTTACTGTTTTCTACGCTCATGTTCCGCACATTTGATTACAGTCATTGTCATGTATCTTTTTCAATAAAAAGAGTTAAAAAAATATATCACCAAAAGAAAGCTCTATTTGCGTGGGAAAAAAAATGATAAAAATGCCATCTGGGTACATGACATGCTGCATGACTGCGCAATTGTCGTTAAAGTGTGACAGTGATGAAAGCGGAAAATTGGCCTAAAATAAAGGTCCTATTAACCCCTTGCCGACCAGCTCACATCGATATACGTCGGCAGAAGGGCACGTACAGGCATATTAACGTACCTGTACATTGCCTTTAAGACCTGGCATTGTGGGTGTGCGAGCTCCGTGAGTGGTACCGCGGGTCCCGCGGATTCGATGTCCATGGGGATACCCGCGATCGCCTCACAGAGAGGAAGAACAGGGAAATGCTGATGTAAACAAGCATTTCCCTGTTCTGCCTAGTGACAGGACATTGATCACAGCTCCCCTAATTTGTAGACGCTATAACTTTTGCGCAAACCAATCAATGATTAATTGATGATCAAGTGAACTCATGGTAGAGTCAATGCTGGGACAAGGACATCCGGTGCCCGGGGCAAAGATGCCAAAATGTGCCCCCACCCCATTCATGATGTGCAGATTTACAGGATCCTATGTCTAGCAGTCACTTGCTTGTCAGAATCTCTGTGCAGCTCCTGATCTGTCAGTCAGGTCTTGCATTGACCTGGAAGTGCTTTCTTTAATTAATTATTGAGCAAATGTTGTCTCTTTAAATGTAAAAAAATGTGCTATTTACAACAATTTGTGAGGGTAGATGTACACCAGGTGCAGTAGGACTGTGTTGGGAGGAGGAGAGAGAACACAGCCCACACCACCTCCCGGTATTCTCCTCCTCTCCACACCCAGCACTGGACTGACAGGAGTAGTGATGTCGCTGTCACTACTTCTGTCAGCCTTGTAACAGAAGGAAGGCGTCCCAATCTGTACAGTAAACCATTTCACCCAGGGCAGCCACCCCTCCCCCCACTCCTTGCCCTGGCCCTGGGTAGAGGAAAATAAGAACCTCATTTGTATTTGTAGCACCTAGTTTGTATAGCCCCATGAGATATGATGGAAAAAGAATAATAATAATAATAATAATAATAATAATATTATCTGATTTCAGATTCCAGTAGCTCGATGCTCAAAACTCTGTTTACCTGGAAGCAGAAAAAAGTCTGGCTCTTCAATTCATAAATGCTGCCATGAGTGCGTCCCATGTCCAGAAGGAGAGATCTCCAACATTTCCGGTAGAGTTTGTATTTATTAGTAAGTTATTGTTGGACTGGACAGAAGGTACCGCTGTGGTTAAAGTGTGTGTCAGGATATAAGACATATGAAGTACATCTCTGCAATGTGTGCACATTTCACCATGTTTATCCTTCTAAAGACCCTGCAAGTATACCTGTTGATCCTGCCAGAAATGCAGTCAGCTCATAATTCCTGTTGTGAGCTGACACAAGCAGGATTTGTTTTGTACTGAAATCACAAGAAATGGTGTCAGCTCTGCCCAGCTCTATTTTGCTACTACTATACACACATTATATTTAACGTTGATCTCTCTTAGCCCTACAACTCTGCATGAATCAGTTCCCAAAATCTACAGCAACAGAATCATGTTTTCCCCTAAAGTTCCACATTTATCATAAACAAGTCATCCTTGAGCTCCAGTCAGTGACTTTGTTAGGTTAAGGTGCTGTCATTGGTCTGCCTCAGGCAGGAGGAAGCATTTCCTCAGTCTCCTCCCCCAAATGATCAAACTGCAACATTGTAACTTTATAACTTGAGCTCTTAATTCCATCCTCTATAACATTAATACCCTGTTTCCCCTAAAATAAGACCTAGCGTGATTGTCGGTGATGGCTTCAATATAAGCCCTCCCCCCCAAATAAGCCCTAGTTAAAGTCCTTGTAGGTCTTATTTTCAGGGTAGGGCTTATTTTCGGGGAAACAGGGTAGGGCTTATTTGGAGGGTAGGACTTATATTGCAGCCATCACCGAGAATCACGCTAGGTCTTATTTTAGGGGAAACAGGGTATTGTTAATGAAACTTTCACTTTACATTTGTTGTAAACCCTTTAATAAACCCAGTGAAGTGACTGGCCTCGGGGGATACACAGAGATGAAACAAAATCACCCTACATAAGTTGTACCTGTTTATCTGCAGCATTCTCTTCTCTACGTCCTTTGAAAGTCCAGATTTTACACAGGATCTCCCAGGGCTGGGGGTGGAGAGCTGAAGTTATACTCTGCAGAGCTCAGTGAGGAGGGCTCTGAGAGCTGATTGGAGGGAAAGGGACACACCCCCTTCCCACAGCTCACAGGAACAGAGCTGAGACTGTCAATCACAGGCTGTGTGCTGGAGGTCCCTCTCCTGTCACCTTTTATCTTTCAGTGCCAGAAAAACTTGTCAATAGGGACTCCTGCAGATAGAAAGGAGACAGCAGATAGAAATTACACTTAGTGCTCTGGAGTGAGACACACGCTATAGAGGGATATGCTTTGTTCATATTTCTTGTCTGAGGTTTACAACCACTTTAACACTCATACTCCATGAATCCGGAAATTTTTTTTTTTACTAAATAAACAATGTGATGGACTCGGCGCCAAACATTACAGAGAAATCAATGAAACTTATTTTACAACAGCAGCTGCCCCTTTAAATGAAAAAATTTAATTGTTCAATTATTGCTATCATCCCCAAACCAGATAAAGACCCTACCTCTATGACTAATTATAGACCAATGTCGCTTCTTAATACAGACATTAAGATATTCACCAAAGTTCTTGCAACTAGACTATAAAAGTATCTTCTGTTTTTTGTACATCCGGACCAAATTGGCTTTATACCCGGCAGACAAGCTCCAGATGCAACAAGGATGGTCATTGACTTAATCCATCCGTCCACCCTAAAGCAAACACCTTCTCAGCTCCTTTCCTTGGATGCAGAGAAGGCGTTTTATAGGGTGCATTGGGGCTTACTAAAAGCAGTACTCACCAAATTTGGCATAAAAGGCTAGTTCCAATCATCAATACTTTCCCTTTATTCCAAAACGAGTCCTGATGGATGGAACTCTGTTTATCCCATTTGAGATCACCAATGGCACCCGACAGGGATGTCCTTTGTCTCTCCTTATTTTTGCGCTGCTAATGGAGCCATTGGCAGCGAAAATAAGGAAGGACGATTGCATTTCGGGTATCACAAGCAATAATATTGACCATAAAATAAGTCTCTTTGCTGATGACATTATACTTATGATCAATATTCCACTCCAATTCATACCGGCAATCCAATATATCCTCTACCAATTTAGCATGGCTTCCTTTTACAAGCTAAACTCCTCTAAATCCCTAATCCTTCCACTAAACCTCACAAACAGACAGGAATCTCTCCTAAAAGAAAGTCTCCCCTATACCTGGACAAAACATTCCATCCCATACCTAGGACTAAAACTGGCTCCTATAATACGCCAATTATATGATCTTATATAAGTATCGAACCATTCTGAATCAGCTTCCTCATCTGCTAACCCAAATGCAGACAACTAACCTATTCAAACGAGGGAAAATTGCCTCCTTTAAAATTATTTTTAAGGCAATGAAAACTAAAGAATAATAAAATAAATGTTTATTGTAAATATATATAAATAGGTACAAAAGTCAATAGAATAATTGAAGATAACACATAGCAGAATATTAAAAAAGTGCGTTCATATAGAAACCAAAGAACAAGAATCAGAGAAAGTGATACATAACACTACCCGATACAATCACCACAGATGAGAAACCGTGGTGTCTAATAGTGAAATTCCAATGCGTTTCAACATGCTCAATTCAGAGAAAAAGTCTTCTTCAGGGAAATGTATCACAATCTAAATGAAAGTGTTCTGCATAGCATTTCCATCATAAGCGTTCTGCCCCGGCATTTCTGTCTCATCGTTTTTGTCATAGCGTTCTGCCCCAGCATTTCTGTCATAGCGTTCTGCCCCAGCATTTCTGTCATAGCGTTCTGCCCCAGCATTTCTGTCATAGTGTTCTGCCCCAGCATTTCTGTCATAGCGTTCTGCCCCAGCATTTCTGTCATAGCGTTCGGCCCCAACATTTCTGTCACACGTTCTGCCCCAGCATTTCTGTCATAGCGTTCTGCCCCTGCATTTCTGTCATAGCGTTCTGCCCCAGCATTTCTGTCATAGCATTCAGCCCCAGCATTTCTGTCACAACGTTCTGCCCCAGCATTTCTGTCTCAGCGCACAGTCATAGCGTTCTGCCCCAGCATTTCTGTCATAGCGTTCTGCCCCGGCATTTCTGTCATAGCATTCTGCCCCAGCATTTCTGTCACAGCGTTCTGCCCCAGCATTTCTGTCATAGCGTTCTGCCCCAGCATTTCTGTCATAGCATTCGGCCCCAGCATTTCTGTCACAACGTTCTGCCCCAGCATTTCTGTCTCAGCGCACAGTCATAGCGTTCTGCCCCAACATTTCTGTCATAGCGTTCTGCCCCGGCATTTCTGTCATAGCGTTCGGCCCCAGCATTTCTGTCACAGCATTTTGCCCCAGCATTTCTGTCATAGCGTTCGGCCCCAGCATTTCTGTCATAGCGTTCGGCCCCAACATTTCTGTCATAGCGTTCGGCCCCAACATTTCTGTCACAACGTTCTGCCTCATCATTTCGGTCACAGCGTTCAGGCCCAGCATTTCGGTCATAGCGTTCAGCCCCAACATTTCTGTCACACGTTCTGCCCCAGCATTTCTGTCATTGCGTTTGGCCCCAGCATTTCTGTCATAGTGTTCTGCCCCTGCATTTCTGTCATAGCGTTCTGCCTCAGCATTTCTGTCATAGCGTTCGGCCCCAGCATTTCTGTCACAATGTTCTGCCCCAACATTTCTGTCTCTGCGCACAGTCTCGGCATTTCTGTCAATGCGTTTCTGCCCCAGGTTTTCTGTCATAGCGTTTCTTCCCCAGGATTTCTGTCACAGCATTGCTGCCCAGGATTTCTGTCATAGCGTTTCTGCCCAGGATTTCTGTCACAGCGTTTCTGCCCAGGATTTCTGTTATAGCGTTTCTGCCCTGGATTTCTGTCATGGCGTCCTTCTGTTGTGGCGGCATTCTACCCCAGCATTTCTGGCTTGGCGTTCAGTCTCAGCTTTTCTGTCTTGGCGTTTCTGCCCTGGATTTCTGTTATTACATTTCTGCCTTAGCGTTCTGTCGTAGCATTTCTGCCCCAGGATTTCCATCATGGCATTTCTGCCTCTGCGTTTCTGCCCCAGGATTTCTGTCTTTGCTTTTCTGCCTCAGCATTTCTGCCTCAGCGTTCTGTCATAGCGTTCTGTCATAGCGTTTTTGCCCCAGGATTTCTGCCATTGCATTTCTGCACCAGGATTTCAGTCTCAGCATTTCTGTCATTACGCTCTTTCCAGGGTTTCGGTTCTCATGTTCCTGCCTCAGCTTTCAGTTTCAGCATTTCTGTCGTAGGGTTTTATGTCAACATTGCTGTCCATGTGCTTCTGCCCCAAGATTTCTGTCATAGCGTTTCTACCTCAGCGTTCAGTCTCAGCATTCCTGTCACAGCGTTTCTCAGAGGGGCATTGTTGTTCAGTCACGGCATACTCCGGTAGCTTTTTTTTTTTTTTTTATCTTCGTTGGTTGTCATGTCTCATCATATCTTTGCTCATGTTTGTACCTGGGTCAGTTAGCTAGGGATCACATGTCAGGATCTGTCATGTCTACAGATCCATACGGGTTGAGGTTTCGTTTGTTAATGATTGTTGACCACAATCTTCTCGCCCGTATACTATACGTCATACGATGCACGTACATTCACCACACCTGTACGACTACCCACTATGGTCTGTGGGTACACCAGCCCTGAGTTTTTCAGTTAATTACCTGTTTCTGCGCTGCAGGTTACTGCTCACTTACTACTTACATGTAGGGGGGGGTCCGTCATCAGGTTCATTCACGCGCAGTGGTCTTGACATTTCTGTTCATGTTTTCATACTTAGGTAGGCACAGAGGGGCATTGTTGTTCTCATGTCTGGTTGTCTGTCGTTTCTCTAGTTTGTGTTCTCAGGTTGGGCTGTATTGGCATCCATACCATTATCAACCATGCTTGCTCTCACTTTCATCAGTCCTGCCCGTTTTTAGGGCTAATTGTTTGGTGCAGATATTGTTTCGCTACTGGGCTCACCCTTGGGTCGGAAGCAGTCATCAATCTTCTTTCAGTTGACATCCTGTTGCTTAGAGGCCCTGGTTACCGCCCAGGGATTTATAGTCTATCTCAAGGTATGTGCTGAGCCACATCCTCTTGTCGGTCCTCAAGTGGTAGGTTGGGCAAAAGTCGTCATGATTCTGGATTCCACTCTCGGCTCTGATCTCTTGTCTAGGATGTTGCCTGGAGAACTGCTCAGGGACGTCAGTCCAGTCATATTTTCTGTTCCAGGTAGGGGGGCTTCAGTCACTTTGGGTATGACTGTATCATGCCATGGGACTTATTTCCCCGGGATGGAGTCTGGCCTTCCTTCCTCGGTTCAGGATTCAGTCTCAGCTGTCAGGTCACAGGCTGAAGCACGACGCAATCGTATCAGGTGGGACCAGTGTTCTGTGTCTGGCATGGTTTCTCCATTTTTTGACGATGCTTATTACCATAGCGCATGAGCCTTATCCGCCTACTTCTTCACATCCATCAGGTATTTAGCATTTCGCACTCCTGCCAGTTGTCTTTTTGCACTCACCCTCTCACTTCCCCAGTCCAAGTATGGGTAGGCCAGGGGTTGGGGGCATTTCACTGAGCTACTTCGCTGGTGTCCGTTTCAAGAATTTCGATCTTCTCGACCATCATTTTGCAGGGGCTCCTCATTCTCAAGCAGTTTCATTCTCAGGTCTGGGTTGTCTCGGGCATCAAGCTCAATCCAATCTTTCACTGGACGGTCAGTTGGGTTCTGGGCAGCTTTGCAGGTTCTAGGGGGGGTTCCTTCTCATCACCAAGTCAGGAGTCGGTGGGTTTCTCCTACCACAGCGGATACATACTGTTACCATCCGGGCGCATGCTTCTCCACTTGATGGATTGTTACCTTCCCTTCTTCACCTAAAGTTGTGTCTTTTTGCCCTCTTTTCAGGCATACTGACCAGCTAGGCCATGGCACACCTCAGGCCTTGGTTCTTAGGAGTATTGCATTTCCCACTTGAAGACTCTGACTACAAGTGTAAGGCTAGCCAGAGGCTAGCCTGTATTTGTGGGAGGAGTTTGAGAGGGCTATTTAACCCTCCTCCTCTGTCAGAGGTTCTGGGTTCCCACCCACCCGTTTCCCCCAGCCTTCTTACATACTCATAGTACTTTTTCTTATTTTACATTCAGAGTATGCCCTCGTTTCAGGCATACTGACCAGCTAGGCCATGGCACACCTCAGGCCTTGGTTCTTAGATGTATTGCATTTCCCACTCGAAGACTCTGACTACAAATATATTTTATTATATTTTCCTTTAAGCCTAGTACACACAGGCCAAATGTAGGACTACTTAGGCCAGTCCAATAAAAAAAAGTCCGGCAGAGGGGCGTGTCCTGGCTGCTGAGTGACATGACTGCTTGACTCCCAGCTCCTCAGCTTCCCAGGGTGACAGACGTGGCTCACAGCACTTCAGCTTGCCGATTTCCCCTCTGCTAGTGAGGGGAAGACTCCTGGATGAAATCGGAGTATGACCCGAAGGAAAATACAGATACAGGGTCTCCACCGCCTAACGGACTTCTTCATGAAGCTGCAGCACACAGCCAGCCAAGGTGGTGCCACGGGAAGCGGACGATCTCCCTCTCCACAGCCTCTCTACAGTGACCCTCTGGCAGACCCAGGATTTGACATGGAGGAATCAGCACAGGAGACCACCTTCTCCCCCTCATCTGAGGGAGGTAAGAGGGCTGCTGAATCCCCAGCATCTTCCCATACTAACCTACCCTCTGCTAAAAAGCAGTTCTGGGCCCCTCTCCCTGCACTCCCTGGCCATAAGGAGAATTCCCCTGACACATTATCTGCCTTCCCTGCAGATGTCCCAGCCACTGAGGCAACCCTTAAAGCCATGCTGCTATCCCTCCAGATGGGGCTACGCACTGAACTTAGATCCTCAATTAATCATTTATCTACCAGAGCAGCTGTTCTGGAGGAAAAACTGCTTCAGGTGAAACAACAAATATCATGGTGGCATCAAATATTGGAATGGGGGAAGGGGAAAGGGGAGTTGGAGTGGGTGGCTTCCACCGGTGCTAGCCCAAAGAAATGCTGGGGCCTGTACTCAATCCTTAACCTGTTGAGGTACTGTTGCTGTAACCATAATTAGGTACTTAAGAACACAAGGGGAAGGGGGAAGGAGGGAAGCCCTATAGATGGGCTGAAGCAGGGGTTACTTTAGGCAACAGGATTGTCATAGGATTGTTTCTTAAAATTAATCTTTATTTGAAATACCCAATATAAAAAAATCACAAAATATTGTAGCATGTATAACTCATGAATTAACAACAATTGCTGGCCATGGACATACACAAGACAGACAAGACTAACATGTTAAAAGAATGTGGAGCTAGCCCAGTCCGGGCGTTGTTGCTTTGTGCCACTGGGACCCTGCCAATTAGCCTATTGGTTGGTGATACAGATTAATCAATCAATTTATTTATTTTGGGTCAGCTGTGGTTCAAAGCAACATAGAGGTGGAGTGAGAGAGAGAGAAGAGGAGCGCATGAGCAGAAAACTTGATGTATAATTATTGCACTTGATGTGCTGCTTATGTTTATAGAGGAAGGGGCAAAGTAACTACAGGTGATGATCAGGAGTGATTCCGGAAAACGATATTTCATATCCAGGGATAATCAGTCCCATGATTGAAGCCTTGAAGAGGATACTCTAATTATTCATCACATGGCATTTATTCACAGAATAAATCATGTTTGTCAATCACACAGATCCCCAGTTTCCCAGATGTTCATTGTTGAGAGTAAACTGTCCAATAATAAAGACAATATCACCGCTGCATGTGTATGCTAAGAATTGTTCTCAGACTGTGAGTAAGTAAATCAGTAATTGCAGGTAACTTCGTCCTTATTGCAGTACCAACACCTTCTTAGTGAGCTAACAGCTGCTGACTGACAATATAGATGTATATGCTGGCAAGTACCCTATGGATTAGTACTTTACCGTACTTTGCCGTCTTTGCCTGGAGCTGCACTGTGTGGTTCACCGCTATCCTCAAGTCCACAGGGGGTTCAGTCCCATATTATTAACGCATTGATTGCAGTGTGTCTTAGATGAGGCGATGGTCCATGCAGGGTGATAGCGGCATAGTTAGCTGTTACACTCTCCCCGGTTAACACGCCGATCAATTGCTCCTGGTTGATGCTCCGCTGTCTCACGTCCTCCACCTTGCCCGTGGCGTCCACAGACTGGGCTGCATTGTGACGTCAACGCGTTTCACCGTGCAGATGGCGTAGCTTCTTCTCGGCTCACAATGAGGTGGTTGATGTAAACGAGGGACAGGCCGAGACAATCTGCAAGCTCCAACTAAAAGTGGCAGATTTGGAGGATAGATTCACAATAATATAACATTTTGGGGGATCCCGGAAACGGTCAAAAGTCAAGAGCTTATTCCATATCTAAAACTGCTATTCCTCAAATTTCTGCCTGATCTATCACCTAGAGATCTCCTTGTGGACCACCCCCACAGAATACCAAAACCAGCTTATGTCTCTGACACAGTGACCAGGGATGTCCTGACCCATGTCCATTATTATCATATAAAGCCGCCAGGAATGCTCGCACACTTCCTTCTCCATATGTAGGAGTGTCACTCTATCAGGGCCTCTCAGCAGCCATTGTGCAAAGAAGGAGGGAATTTTCCCCTGTCACTAAGGTCCTACAAGATAACAAAATAACTTACAAATGGGGCTTCCCAAACAAGTTACTAGTTACTCATCAAAGTCAACAAGTGGCTATTACTTCTCAAAAAGAGGGTTTCAAGCAGCTCACAATTGGGGTCTTGTCCCTACCCCCTCCTGGAAACCTCCTGATCACAAAACCCAAAGATCATCTCCGCCCTAGATTTTAATCTAAGTCTACAGTTGGGCTTACTTCCATAGGAGACTCACACTGCTTAACCAGTTACCGACTGCAGCACGCCAATATAAATTGGCACAATGGCAGCGGTGGGCAAATGGGCGTACCTGTACATACCCTTTAAAAGCCGGGGATAGCAGGCGCACGCACGCCACAGTGTACAGCGTGACCGTGCCCACGGGACTGGCGGACTCGATGTCCGCCGGTCTCCTGGTGATCGTGGCACGGAGCCTCAGAATGGAGAAGTGCCTATGTAAACAAGGCATTTCCCCGTTCTGGCTTCTGTCATGACAGAGATCACTGCTCTCTGTCATCGAGAGCAGTGATTGCTGACATGTGACTTGAAGCCCATCCCCCCACAGTTAGAATCACTCCTAGGACACACTTAACCCCTTCATTGCCCCCTAGTGGTTACTGCCAGTATCATTTACAAAGTAATCAATGCATTTTTATAGCACTGATCGCTGTATAAATGCCAATGGTCCCAAAATAGTGTCAAACATGTCCGATGTGTCCGCCATAATGTCGCAGTCCTGATACAAATCGCAGATCGCCGTCATTACTAATTAAAAAAAAATAATAATAAAAATGCCATAAATCTATCCCCTATTTTGTAGACGCTATAACTTTTGCGCAAACCAATCAATATATGCTTATTGCAATTTTTTTACCAAAAATATGTAGAATACATATCGGCCTAAACTGAGGGAAAAAAAAATTTAATATATTTTGGGGGGATATTTATTATAGCAAAAGTAAAAAATAATGCGTTTTTTTCAAAATTGTCACTCTTTTTTTGTTTATAGTGCAAAAAATCAAAACCGCAGAGGTGATCAAATACCACCAAAAGAAATCTCTATTTGTGGGAAAAAATTATGTCAATTTTGTTTGGGTGCAACGTCGCATGACCGCGCAATTGTTAGTTAAAGCGACGCAGTGGCAAATCGCAAAAAGTGCTCTGGTCAGGAAGGGGGTAAAATCTTCCGTGGCTGAAGTGGTTAAGGTCACCCTGGAAGCCTGGCCTTCCCAGACCTGTTATTTATCATTGCCTGAATTACTAATTTAGAACATATACTTCAGTGTGTTACACTCTGTTTTTTCTAGGATAGTGAAGCGTTCAAGTGTTATTGATTTTGTCTTTGGTATCTTACGTGGATATTCATTCCTTGGTGCCCTTAAAGCTCCTTCTCTGAGCCTGGTGAGCAACGCCCATATCCAATCACAATGCCACTCAATATCACTACTATAAATGTAAAGGGACTTAATAGTCCCTTCAAATGCTCTAGACTATGGAGGGAAGCAATCTCACAAAAATCTGACATATTATGTGTGCAAGAGACACATTTTGCCCACGCTAGAGCTTCCACCTGCCGACACAGACTCTTTCCCCATCCATTCTTTACCAATGCACCTAAAAAGACCAGAGGAGTTATGATTGATATTCGTAGTTCAGTAACATTCCAGCTTCACCACTAATGCCGCGTACACACGAGCGGACTTTTCGACCTGACTGGTCCGACGGACCAAGTCCCGCGGACAATTAGACCTTGTGTGGGCTTCATCGGACCTGCAGTGGATTTTTTTGGTCGGAAATCTGACAGACTTTAGATTTGGAATATGTTTCAAATCTTTACGTCGGAACTCCACCGGACCCAGTTCCTATTGAAAAGTCCGCTCGTCTGTATGCTAGTCCGATGGATGAAAACCGACGCTAGGGCAGCTTTTGGCTACTGGCTATCAACTACCTTATTTTAGTCCGGTCGTACGTCATCACGTACGAATCCATCGGACTTTGGTGTGATCGTGTGTAGGCAAGTCCTTTTGTTCAGAAAGTCCGTCGGAAGTCCGCCGAAAGTCCGTCGGATAGACCGTTGGACCAGTCCAGTCGAAAAGTCGCCCGTGTGTACGCTGCATTAGACATTAACCTAATGGGTAGATATTCAATTGTATCTGCCTCTATGAATAACTCCCCTCTAGTGATAGCTAACATCTATGCTCCCAACACTAAGCACAGACATTTCTTTAAAACCGTCATGGTCAAACTGCAACCATTCCCCAAAGAACAATTAATCTTATGTGGGGACTTCAATGACATTCCCTGATACGTCCTTGGACTATTCCAGTCCCCTCAAAAAGAGATACACAGCCCTCTCCTCCCTGATCTTGTCTGAAGCCATGGCATTGCTTACACGGCCCAGAGAGGGACTATACATTCTATTCTGCAGCTAAAAAGTCCTATTCCAGGACTGACCTCTTCCTGGTACATAAAACTGTTCTCCATCCCAAGGGCTACCATAGGCCTAATCACTTGGTCAGACCATGCGCCTGTAACCATCACACTTGAATACGGTCCTAAGACTCCTCGAAAATCTACTTGGCGCATGAACGCTGCCAATCTTTCTAAACCAGAGTACCAGGAACAGATTAAGAAAGAATTAGAATCATTCTTTGCTCTCAATCTAGGAACTGTCTCTAGTGAAGTAATCTTTGGGAATGCACACAAAGCCTATATTAGAGGCCTCTTTCTTAAGCTGGGTGCCCATGAGAAGTGCAAACGGTCAGAGCAAATTAACTCCTTCCTACAACAAATTAGACAATTTGAACTGATTAATAAACAAAATCCTGATTATTCCCACACATGAGCTCTACGTAAATTAAGAGAGGATCTCCGTACTCAACATTTGACTATCATATCAAGAGACTCCACCTCATTTGGTATGCTCACAGCAACAAACCTGGAGCGCCACTAGCCCTTGCCTGTCACTGGACAAACAGTTCTCCCCCCCACCAACCAACATTTCCTGTCTTTACTTACTCAGAATTCCCACATGGAATTTATGTATGCTAAAGCTCACTTTTCCCTACCAAATTTTTTAGCTCACTGGGCCCCCTGGCTACAAGACCCGAGATGTAAGGTTATTATCACATGAAGCTAATATTAACTCTCACTTATACATCTCTTGACCTCACTCCCAGCAAAGACTTCTCTGTGCTTACTGGCCTTTGACAATAAAGCTCATCATCGGATTTCGGGGATGTAGTCTGTCTTTTCCCCCCAAATGATTATATCTTCCCATATTGCACCTTGCATTGGGGGAGAACGAAGCTGACCACCTAACATTTGGAGGGACTATCATCCCTCTAGCCCTCAACTTGTAACTGATTTGTTATTTATGCCTAAGATACCCACTTTCCAACATCAGTTGGGCAACACAGTCTATGTTATTACTAGAGTTTAAGTTATGTTACCAACCTAACTTATGCTTTACCTGATCTGCCCTCTCCAGAGCAGCCCAGTGCTGGGGTGGCTTATATCACCCTGCTTACTCTCAGTTATAGCAAAGTATATATCTATCATTCTATTTATTGTTACCTAAGCTATGTACCTAACTTTAACAGCTCACTTATACAATGTATATCTACTCTCACTCGGAACTCCTCAAAAAAAAAACAAGTCAATAAAACTCAAGTTTAAAAAAAAAATGGCAGACATTCAGGCCATGTGTAAGGCAGCCAATCCAACAGAAGCCAGGTGCCAATCAGCCCCAAATTTGCCTCCGATCAACGCTCTCAGCCAATGGCTGAGAGTGCTGATTGGAGTGATCTGGCGGGGACTGTCCCCTTCAGTGGGGCAGATCGCTGTACTAACAGATTTTATTTTCATTCAACCCAGCAGGTTGAATGAACATTTTTTTCAATGTACTAGGCTTAAAGGGGTTGTAAAGTTTCAAGGTTTTTCACCCTAATGAATTCTATGTACTAAGATGAAAAACCTTCTGTGATGCAGCTGCCCCCCAGAGCCCCTTTTACTTACCTGAACCTGATCATTCCAGCTTTGCGGACAAGCCTAGCAGCTCCAGTCGTTGTCTCGGGTCCTCATTGGATAGATTGATAGCAGCAGGAGCCAATGGCTCCTGCTGCTGTCAATCATATCCAGTGGCACAGCCGGCGGCAGGGCCGAGTCCTGCTGTCTGTGTCAATGGATGCAGTAGCAGGACTCGGGAGCGTGCCCACACGGGTAACCCCTGGGAGAGCGGGTCTCCGTGGGGGCACTCGCTGAGGTGGAGGAGCCAGGAGCGCAGACGGGGACCCTAGAAAAGGATGTTCGGGGCCACTCTGTACAAAACCCTTGCACAGAGCAGGTAAGTATAACATGTTTGTTATTTAAAAAAAAAATAAAAAACAAACCTTTACAAATACTTTAAAGTGTAAGTAAACCCCCCTATCGTTTTCAGCCAAGGAAGCTGCCATCGTTGCCTCTGTTTAATCTACAACTGCCATGATGCTGCACGTGTGATCAGTTATGACACCAGCCATTGGATGGTTTGACAGTTAGGTTGAAAGCACAACCGATGGGAGTGTTACATTTCCGGCACATGCCGTAAATGAAACTGTTTTATGGGTGGGTTTACCTCTGCTTTAAGTCTCCCCACATGCACTAAAAGAAATCCCATTGCTAGCTGTGAGACAACACAAGACAATTTATTGCTTCAGAAGCTCTGACCCCGAAGCTCATTGTGTTTGTATTGTTCTTCCTGCAGACAGTGAAAACTGCATGAAATGTCCTGATGATGAATGGCCAAATGAGAAGAAGGATCGGTGTGTTCCAAGAGTGGTGGAATTTCTCTCCTACACTGATGATCCCATTGTTGCAGTATTTTCAGCTGTCTCCATCCTCTGTTGTCTTCTGACTGGTTTAGTATTGGGGATATTTATACATTACCAGGACACCCCCATTGTTAAAGCTAATAACCGGGACTTGAGCTATCTTCTCCTGGTCTCCATCATGCTGAGCTTCCTCTGTGTCTTCTTGTTTCTCGGCCATCCAGTAGATGTGACCTGCATGCTGCGTGTAACCTCTTTTGGTGTCATCTTCTCAGTTGCCGTTTCTTCTCTACTTGCCAAAAGTATCATGGTGTGTATTGCTTTTAAAACCACAAAACCTGGGAGTATCTGGAGGAAATGGATGGGAGCCAAACTGCCCAATTCAATCATTTGTGTCTTCTCATTGGTTCAAGTCATAATATGTGTCACTTGGTTGTCTATTACTCCCCCCTTCCAGGATCAGGACACTCACTCTTATCCAGGGAGGATCATCATTCAGTGTAATGAAGGGTCAGTTATCGGCTTCTACTCTGTCCTGGGATATATGGGACTTCTGGCAGCTGTGAGTTTTGTTCTGGCTTTCATGGTGAGGACATTACCGGACAGTTTTAATGAGGCCAAGTACATCACCTTCAGCATGCTGGTGTTCTGCAGTGTCTGGACTGCCATGATTCCGGCCTATCTGAGCACCAGAGGGAAATACATGGTGGCTGTGAATGTTTTTGCTATAATAGCATCAAGTTCTGGACTTCTTGGCTGTATATTTTTCCCAAAATGTTTTATAATTCTGCTCAGACCTGACCTGAATATAAAAGCAGCTATTCACTAATATATATGGAGCAACACTGGGTTACCAGTAGTAATGGCATTATCTCTATTGTTGTTAATTTTAGTATTTTGCTAGTGTATTGAGAATGAACATTGTTAAATGTAAATATTTAATACTTACCTTTCCTTTGGATGAGGAGTTACATTTTTGCTCTGGACACCGCTGGTATCAGACACTTTGTGTTTGTGGGAAACCTTGCCCCCTGCTGGGTGTAGTGGTTCCTCCCACCAGCCGTTACATCACTACAGAACAATGTAGTCAGTTAGTGAGGAGGAACCACAGTGACCAGAGGGGGGGGCAAAGTATCCAAATCATCCTAAAGTGTCAGATACCAGAGACACCCATCACTCTTCAAGAGAGGGAAGATTTCACTCACCACCTTCCCGGGAGATAAATATTAAAAATTTTCTTTTATAAGCTGATTGTAATGTATTTTAATGTCAGGGTCACTTTATTATATTGTATGTAGATGTTTCTGGCTATATTAATAAATGCATTTTGTTGTAATTTAGAACTCTGGACCTTCCTTCCTTCTTCTTACCCCCTGTAAGGAGCTTTGAGGAAACCACTCACCCCTTTGAAACCTCTTCTAGCCACTATCACCACCCCCCTCTATTACCGGTATTGTAACCCTATTGAACAATACGAGCAAATATATTCACTTCAGACACCTGTACTGAGAAGTGGAATTCCACATCAACAAAAGAGTAACAACAATTATAAACACTATAATCAGATAAGCTTAGTTCTTTCTGGGTTTTTGTTTTTTGTGTTGGTTTTTATTTGTTTGCTGAAAGAGCTGAACATTTTTTCCTAAAATGTTTTTTTTTTTCAAAAATGATTTTTTTTTCAAAAATGATTGATTTTTTTTTTTTTAATATTTTTTTTTCAAAAATTTTTTTTTTTTCAAAAATTATTTTTTTTTACATGGGGCGGTCATAATGTTTTGGCTGATCCTGGGGTGGTCATAATGTTTCGGCTGATCATGGGGTTGTCAGCTTTTGTCACCTCCCACTCTAGTTTTGAACATTTCGCCATTCATTCCTATGGGACCAATTTTGCCGCAAAAACAACGATATTTCGTGAACCATGCGGTGAAACGTTCCAAAAAGTAATAGCACACCAATTAAATGACATTGATTCCGGATTCACACTGGTATTTTTCAGCTTTTCACAAAGTTCCACAAGGTAATAGCACACCAATTAAATGACATTGAACATTTCGCCATTCATTCCTATGGGACTAATTTTGCCGCAAAAACTACGATATTTTGTGAACCATTCGGCGAAACATTCCACAAAGTAATAGCACACCGATCGGGAACAATCCACACGTTTCGGTATATTACTTGTCTATGTAGTGTAAAAACTGTGGAAAGAGTTAGGGTGGTAAATTTGGCTATAATAATAATAACTAGAAAAGCTACAATTTCTGGGGAAATTGTGAAAAGTGTTCTTGCCTCCACAACTGGAGTGGGCGGAGTAACTGGGTGGAGTGGAGTGGCTTGAGTAACTGTTGTGTGGTTGGAGTGGCTGGATTTACTGTGAAAAGTGTTAAAAAGCTTAATATTTTAAAAAGTATAAATAGTAGTAAAAAAGTTGAAGAAGTCCCATCATTAGCTGAAAGAGCTGAACATTTTTTTCAAAAATATATATTTTTTTTTTAATTATTTTTTTTCAAAAATTATTTTTTTTTCAATGATTTTTTTTTCCAGATGATTTTTTTTCAAAAATTTTTTTTTTTTTTCAAAAATTTTTTTTTTTTCAAAGATTTTTTTTTCTAAAATTATTTATTTTTTTTCAAAAAATATTTATTATTATTTTTTAAATTATTTTTTTTTTTTTCAAAAATGCTTTTTCAAAAATGTTTTTTTTTTCAAAATTTTTTTTTTTTTCAAATGATTTAGATAGGAATTTAGAACAAAGGAATTATTGAAAGCATTGTATGGTGTGACGACAAATGTGTCCTTGTCCGTATAAATGAGACAAATGAAGAATGAATGCCCATATGAACTTGCAGATAGAATTAGCAGTGTGATGGAATAGGTGATGACTGGGAATCCCGGTTTTGAATGTGGTGGTTTGGTTGATAGGACAATGTTATTAGAAGCATGGGATGGTGATGTCAGGGAAGACATTTTATCTGATCCTGGTGATTATAGTGATATTTTGTAGAGAGCGGATAATGTGTGGAGGAGAAAGTGCAGAGAGGACAGTCTTGCGGTTGAATTTTTAGAGTTGAGGGTCAGCCAAACAGAGATGATTGAGGACCATGGAGAGGAAGATCTTCTAACACTTCAGGTAGTTATAGGAGGCCAGAATCCAGAGTAAAGCCTAGTCATCAGTCTTGGGTGGCGTTTAGTGAAATGAGAAGGGAGAGAGATCGTTTGCAGGAGGAATTATATAAGATACAAGAAGAAATGATAAAAATAAAACGGGGTCAAAGTATCAGCAGTAGGAAAGGAAAGTGCTGTGTCTCCCTCTACCAGTCATTGTTAGGGGTTCCGAGCCCCCCACACCCCTTCCTGCCGATTCTTAACTGATTTAACATTAGACTCCTGGGGGCGGCCCACTGTTGATGTAACATTAGGGGGAACTCGTGTGAATGCGCTGTTAGATAGGGGGGCAGCTATTGGTTTTAGTAAATCAGTTGTCCCAGGAAATGAGAAGATGACAATAACAGGTGTCACTGGACATCCCATTGAAGCCCCTTTTGGTGCTGAGATGTAAATCGGGGGAGAGAAGTGGGAGTGTGACGTTGTTTGTCAGAATCAGGACATGATTGGTTCTGATGTCTGTGTACAGCGGGGTCTGGTGGTTGACCTTACAAACATGAAGTTGTGGATGATGTCTGGAAATGACGGATTGGGTCATGTGTGGCATCCTCCCATGGAATTGGTAACAGCAGCAGTAAAGCCCGTCGGTGTGTTACATGGAGATCGGGACCCCTGTTGGGATAGTCCGATGGGGGAATTTGAAGACATAATGGCTAAACATAAACTCGATATTGGTAGGATGAATACAATGATTTTATTGGAAGGATCTGATCCGGCACCTCTCAATACCCAGTTCCAAAAGAGGCCATTAAACCGATAACAGAAGCTATAAAACAATTGGAGGCGCAAGGAACATGAAAAAGGGGCGCACCAATATGTAATTCACCAGCCTGGCCAGTCATCAATCCCGATGGGTCGTTCAGTCTGACGATAGATTACCGGGCCTTAAACAAATATGCTAAAACTATGGCACCGGTGATAGCAGCTTACCCTGAAATGATTGCCAAGCTGAAGCCAGAAATGAAATGGTTTACGGTGATTGATATCAGTAACAGTTATTGGAATGAATGGAACATCTGTAGTATCATCCGGGGGCAACATAACAACCCTGAGAGAAGTGAAGGGGGATTTATGAATGATCTGTATGATGAGAAAATCATCCATTCACCAGAAAAACTGTCCGTTTCATCCAAGACACGTTCATCTTATTTGTATTAATAATAAGATTTATTCCCAATATGTGACGTCTTCTAAGTTATAAAAGAAACATCCGACTTCAACATTTTGTGTCTCTATGTACAGAACTGTGCAAAAGTTTTAGGCAGGTGTGAAGAAATAATGTAAAGTACAAATGATTTCATATCTACAGATTTACTTCTTTATTTTTATCCATTTATAAAATGCAGAGTGAGCGAGGAGAAGAAAAATCCAAATCCAATCAATATTTGAATATTCTTTGTCTCCAAAACCTCATCAGATCTTTTAGGTCCACTAATACACACCCAGTCTATGGAGGAGATCAGTAATCCGGGTCACATACGCTGCAGCCGCGGAGCACAGCATGGGGTCCGGTGCGTCCCCCGCTCACCAATTCAGGTGTGAATCGGATCCGACATTTCTGTCTGAATTTGTACCTGAATCTGAACCGAAGACACACAGGACCCTTTTTATATGTGGAGCGCGGCCCCCTGGAGCTCCATTGAGAGCCGGTCACACTCTCCTGACATGTGAATCGGATGCGAGGAAATCCACATATGTGAGAACCCGGCCTAATAGTCAGCAAGCAATGAGATTGCATTTTACATTTGTTTTCTAATTCAATTCAAATTTAATTCTATTCAAATAATTTGTTATTTCAGAAAAATGTAATTTCCTTATTTTGGATTGGTTGAAATTTGTTATTACTGTAATTGTAAAATTCAGACACATCCGAATCTCCGAATAACAGAAATTTCCTCCAAATTTCTATTGGGAATGAAATGAAGCGCACATGTCTGATAGTAACCCACCGACAACAGAAGTGTCCAGGGAAGCCGATCATACACAACTATTTGTACCCCATTATCTTTCTTCTGTGCAATTCAAGAGATACATGAGAAAAAATATATAAAAAAGTAACAAATAATAAAGACAAAAAAGTAACTAAACTGACAAATAAAGACTTTTAAAGTGTAAAGTATGGAGAATTCTGAGTACAAAGTGTGTGGATGTTTCGCACACAATATGAAGTCATGACTAGAGATGAGCTCCATGTTCATAATTATCATTTATGAAATAATATTTACCAGCCGGGATCGTTCCTGAGCCCAACAAGAGTATCTGTGAGGGGTCACCGTGTTCTGCCACCACCAACACCTAAGACCCAATTCTTCATCAGAGTATATAGTGCAGTCCATATAGTAAATATACTGCAGGTCAGAGTATATAGTGCAGTCCATATAGTATATATACTGCAGTTCAGAGTATATAGTGCAGTCTATAGAGTATATATACTGCAGGTCAGAGTATATAGTGCAGTCCATATAGTATATATACTGCAGTTCAGAGTATATATAGTGCAGTCCATATAGTATATATACTGCAGGTCAGAGTATATAGTGCAGTCCATATAGTATATATACTGCAGCTCAAAGTATATATAGTGCAGTCCATATAGTATATATACTGCAGGTCAGAGTATATAGTGCAGTCCATATAGTATATATACTGCAGGTCAGAGTATATAGTGCAGTCCATATAGTATATATACTGCAGCTCAAAGTATATATAGTGCAGTCCATATAGTATATATACTGCAGCTCAGAGTATATAGTGCAGTCCATATAGTATATATACTGCAGGTCAGAGTATATAGTGCAGTCCATATAGTTTTTTTATACTGCAGTTCAGAGTATATAGTGTAGTCCATATAGTATATATACTGCAGTTCAGAGTATATAGTGCAGTCCATATTGTATATATACTGCAGTTCAGAGTATATAGTGCCCTCAGTGTAGTATATATAATACAGAAACAGAGGGGGAATGGAGCGCTGACAGGTGCCGCTGTTGAACAGGTATGGGGCAGTAGTGTGGAACAGGGGAGGAGGCAATAGGGTATATCCAGGGGGTAACAAACAGTTAAAAACAGTCTTAGTATATATGACGAGCGGCAGCCAGCTTCTCAGAGTAGATGGGACTCTGTGATATGGGAAAGACAAAACAGAAAAAAGGCAGCGCCGCTCTAAGGGTAGTAGATTAGGTAAAACAAGGCTTTAATAATTGTATATATAAAATTATATATATATATATATATATATATATATATATATATATATATATATGTAATTTTAATAATAATATATAATACAGTGCAGGGTATATAGTGCAGTGTACAATATATAATATAGTGTATTGAAGTGGCTAAGGGGAGCCCTATTAGACATGTGTACTGACAAAAAATTTGTTAATTTTCGTTTTCATTTCATTAATTTTTTTGCTTTTTTCGGAAATTTGAAAATTTGAAAATTTGGAAATTCGGAAATTTGAAATTTGTAAACCTGAAAACTCGGATTTTCGGATTTCTGAATTTCTAATTTTCAGATTTTCTAATTTTCTTATTTGGTAATTTTAGAATTTTCTAACTTTCAAACTTCGAAATTTGAATTTCCGAATTTTCAAATTTCAAACTTGTGAATTTTTGTTTTTCCGAATTTCCCAATTTTGAATTTCTGAATGTTCGAATTTCTGAATTTCTCGAATATTCAAATTTCTGAATTTCAAATTTCCGAATTTTCGAATTTCCAAATTTCAAATTTTTGAATTTCCGAATTTTTTCAAATTTCGAATTTCCGAATTTTCAAAATTTCTGAATTTCTAATTTTTTCGAATTCTGAATTTCCAAATTTTCAAATCCCGAATTTCTAAATTTTCGAATTCTGAATTTCAAAATCTTCGGAAAATCAGAAAATTCAAAAATATGAAAAAAAGAAAGAGAATCAGTAGAATTTGAAATAATAACTAACTAATAATAATTAACTATTAAATTATAGGTGTTGGAATTTCCTTTCAAATTTGGCTGTTTGTGAACGTAATGAATACAAATTTATCTGAAGTTACGAATTATCCGAAATAAAGAATGCTGCATCTAAACAAATGGAATGGAACAAATTAATAATAAATAATAATAAAAGGTTTTATTATTATTATTATTGTTATTTATGTTTATTAGATTGTTGCATTTCGTTTAGATGCAGCATTTGTTATTTTAAATAATTCATAACTTTGGATTGTTATCTTCACTAACAGCCAAATTTGAAAAGAAATTCAATACCTATAATTTAATAGTTAATTATTATTAGTTAGGTATTATTTCAAATTTTCAGGTTTTTGAATTTTCAGATTTTTATTCTTTTGCATTTTCATTCTTATTTGTGGATTTTCAAATTTCCAAATTTTTGGATTTTCACATTTTCACATTTTTGGATTTTCGAATTTTCAAATTTTCGAATTTTCAAATTTATGAAATTTTGAATGTTCAAATTTTCTAATTTCAAATTTCCTAATTTAGATTTTTCGAATTTCAGAAATGTCAAATTTCCGATTTTCAGAATTTTCGAAATTTCGAATTTTCCTATTTCCAAAATTTCGAATTTCCGAATTTCAGAAATCCTGAAATTCCGAAAATGTGAAAATTCGGAAATATGAAATTCGTAATTTCGTAAATTTGTAAATTCGAAATCCGTAAATTTTAAATTTTTGAAGTTGAAAAATTCAGAAATTTTGAAATTTAGGAAAAAAAAATTCAGAACTAAATGAATTGCACATTTCTATACTGCAGTAAAACTGCACTGACACACTGCAATATACTGCGTTAAACATGCACTAGAACACAGACATTTACTGCAGGAAACCTGCCCTGACAATATAAAATGACACTAAAGTAAACATGAACGGTCACACTACACTCACACTGCACTAGATTCACACTAAACTCATATTCTACACTGACAATACAATCACAATAGCACACAATCTCACTAGTAGCACTGAACAGAGTCCTGTTCTATCTCTCTCCATGCCAATATCACACTGCAAATGGCGGCTATGAGGAGAATATTTTTATACTGTGGGGTGGGACTAGGAGCAATGAGCCATGATTGGACACAGTCATCATTACTTTCTCCAATCATGTCTCTGACAGTGCTCTGTGCCCTGATTGAGCAAAGTTTTCATTGCTTCAGCCAATCAGGGCTTCCAATGTACTGTGGTGCAGTGCATTGTGGTTGTTCGGCAGGCTGAACAAACTGTCAAACACCCAGATAATTCAGGTGAACAGCCAATGTTAGGCCTGAACTCATGCTCGGGCCGAACCGTTCACCCATCTCTAATTCTAACCTGTACCAATATTTACCACTAAAGGGTCTTGTGTCCATTTCCTGGTACTAATTCACAACTAAGTTAAAGGTCTCTACACTTGTGTTCCTATAAGTGCTTGTAGTAACTTTCATCCAATCAGGTGTGTCAGAGGGGCTGAGGTTGTTCTTGGAGTCGAGGTGAAGAACAGAAAACCAAAATTACCAAGTGGCTTCTTCGGGGGTAGTGCTACATGGTGAAATGTATGTTTTTGGGCACAAAACTGACTGGCTCCCTTTCCATTGCTAACATATTGTCAGAGAACTTACACAGCAAGCACCCGTCTCCATGCAGCAGCTGCCAATCCTCATTCTGCTAATGCCAAGGTGCATGCACGGAACCATAGCCAGAGACAAATGAGATCCAGGGTGGGCATGCACAATGCCACCTCTATGCAAACGCGCACGCACACTAACGCGTGCCCGCGAGTGCCAAAGCGCTAACGTGCTAACGCGCATGCGCCAATGTGCCAATGTGCTAACGCGCATGTGCCAATGTGCTAAGTTGCTAATGCGTATGCATGTACGCACGCACGCTGGCGTGAATCCTGGCACACAGCACCCTATATAAACAGAGAGTCTGCCTAGCATCAGTGCTGGATTGTCTTCAGCTTGTTCCTGTGTTCCTGTTGTTACTCTGCCTGATTGACCTTGTTCCTGAAAACCCGACTATCTTCTGACCATTCTCTTGGATCTCCCCTGCCTGCTGAACCTGCCTCTACCTGCAATACTGACCTTGGCTTGAACTTATGATTACGGCTCTGCCTCCTGATTCTATACCCTGCTCCCCGTCTGTTGCCAACCCCTGCCTGTTCCTGACTACGGTTTTGCCTTCTTACTTGGTACCCCGCTGCCAGCCTGTTGCCGACTCCTGCCTGTTCCTGATTCTGCAGTTGATCCTGATCTGGCCCCCGCTGAACAAGTTTGGTGAATAGTTTCCACATCTCCTCAGCAGAGGTTCCTGTATCTCCAAGTTCTTGCCTCCTGCCTGCAGGCACCTGCACCCTTTCGTTGCCCTCACACTCCCTGTACCCACCACCAGGGGTGCTTGGACCGGAACCGTGCAAGAGGCCACCCTCATCATTTCGGGCTCCGCTGTAAGGTACGTGACACATATATTCAATGCAAAATGATGGTCAAAGGCAGTGATTTTACCCCCCACCCCCCCAGAATGGTATGGAATATCTAACATACCTTTCCTCACACGTCATCCATGCACTTACAAGCCCAAGCAATCTTTTCTATGTTTGAGAAATGACCCCAAAAATGTAAGAACCGTATCACCCACCATAGATATTCCACGAGAACCAATCACCTTCTCTGCCAGTATCTGGGGATTTTGCAGAACTTGGACATTCAGAGTTTGATCTTCGATTTATAGCCCTGGATGATGTCCCCACACACGGGGGAGGGGAGGATATAATTTTGGCTCTATAAAAACCATGAAGTTTGGTGAATTACCAAGTTGGGGTCATTACACCGCAGTGGTCCTAACTGGGATTCTGAGCTCTGTTTATGTAACAACTCCCATACGTGTCTTTTTATTTTCAGGTTCACCAGACAGAATAGTGCTGAGTGACTCAAACATAGATAAGATTTGTTCTCCAGGACCCCTTGTACACCCCCTACAGTCTCCTGTGGGTAGGAGAGAGTCTCTTCTTCATGGAGTAATTGGTGGATACTGTATGGAATATTCTACATATGATAATGTGTCTCAAGTTTGTAAATCATTTCTATGACATTGTTATGTCAGTATTTCTATAATATTGGAGGCTCTCCTCCTCCTATATCTCCTGATGAAGAAGATCTATGAACTGAGAATCTTCTGCAGAAATCATCATCAGCTGAATGTTAAAAATCATTCTGTATTTCACTGTAGAGACCCCTTAGACTGCTGTGCGGGGGAGGGGCAGGTGATGGGACATATGGAAGAGATGGATTGGAATATTTAATACATAAAAGAACATTACAATGTGGTCCAAACTCTTCCTCTAAATGTGGCCACCTTCAATTCCCATCCCCCACCTATGTCCTCCGACAAATCCCTTTCTAGTGGCCACACACTATATGGTAAGTGGTTTTCAGACATCACACCTATCAGAGATTACTGGACATCTCATTTCATATGATCATTAATACAGAGCCCCCCTCCCCCTCTTTGCAGTCTCTACTCTTTTGAAAAGACGGTTACATGATTTTGTGATGTTTGTAGGAAATTAGGAGCCCCTTTATGACTTCCCCAATGTCACACAATAAAGTCATTGATTGGGGACAATTGTTTTGTAGATTTGAACTTTTATTGTATTTTTAGAATTTGTCTCTTTGTGGTGACCATGGTAACCATTTGATCCTCCAGACCTTTTCTCCCCAAATCCCAAAAGTTTCCACAATGTCTCAATTCTGTACATTAAATCTTTCAATTCTTGTCTTCCCTATTGTATTATTGAATCATCGTTTTTTGGGGACAGAGATTTATTTTGGTAGAAAATCTGGATACACATCTTTTTTTCCTTGTTTTTTTTTTTTTTACAGGGAATAAATATTAAAAAAGTAGAAAAGGGGATTTTTTTCTGTGAGTTTTTTGTAACTTTTCCCAAAGCAACAATTAAAAAATTTGCGCACCCTCATAAATTTACCCCACAAAATAATCATCAGGGTCTGCTAATTAAAATGATATCACACCAGTGTGACTTTTATATGACATATCG